>NC_061509.1:270088228-270108500 GCF_022539505.1 Lolium rigidum
CCTTTTTGTTTGTCAACTCTACTTATTAACCCTCCCATGAACTCTTCATCAACACCTTAGTCCATATGTTACCAACACTCCCATTCAGTCTTTATCAACATGTATATGGAAGCTTAACCAACACCTACATTATTATGTTACCAAGAAGGGAATTGCGGAAGAAGGGAATTGTCATGTTGCAAGTCGTAGTTCATTTCATTTGCAAGTGGATTATGCTGCTCCCCTCCCTTTTTTTTAACCCTAAAATTTCACTAGCCCAAAAAGAGAATAAGAGAATAGTTAATATTTTTACTACGTGAACATGTAAAGGGAATTGCCCACGTGCAGCAAGCAAATTAACGTACGACAACCCAACTTGTGTCACGAGCGGAAAGGGAATTGCCACGAAAGAGAATTGCCACGAGCGGAAAGGGAATTGTCACGAGCGGAAGGCAAATCAATTAAGGCACGTAACCTCTGTGGTCCACAATTACCACGAAAGAGAAAACGCGTTTTTATGGTTTTATTCCCAAATTGGGTTGTCCGAAACCGATCGCTTGATTCAATCCTGGCGCGCGAGCGCCAGCTAGGGCCGCCCCTTAGGAACCCGTCTAGGACGCTGCAACATGGGCTGCTGCCACGAGGAGGCTACACTACGAGCAGAAGGGAGCGAGCAACGGTAGATCCAAGCAAATGGACGCGGTGTCTGAAGAACTAGAACATGAACTAGAGGACTGGCTCCTTCCTCCCTGATCTATCTTTAGTTTTTTTTTTCGAAATAGAGGTTATATCTCAGCCTCTACATCGATAGAAACATACAATTTTCTTTATTATTTTACTAAACAAAGTTCTGTGAAAGATCATAGGTAAAAAAAACCTGAAGACACCAAGACCTACACAAACGACAATAATCTCCCTCTTCAGTGTATCCTCTTCCTCTCCTACTAGATTCGAGTAGCCAGAACAATACAAAATCCTATAGTCCCTCTGCTCTGTATCTAGTGGGATCGTAACAAGCTAGTCTTCGATGTGTCAGAGATCACGATGCAGCAACTGGTGGCGACGACGACATGTTATGTACCGTGTATACCCACTGGCGTCTAGGTACGTGTTGGATCGATCACTGACGACAGTCTTAAAGGGGAGCCGAAACATGCGTGTCCGAGGAAGGAAGAAACAATGATGAAGCGCCTATTCCGTACGTGAGTCGCAAGCATAGCGTGCCGCCGTGCCGGAACCAACATGTGCCTCTAGATGGTGGGGTTTACTGTTCATGTGTTCATCATTGCGAGTAGCAAAAGGCTCACATACTCCGAATCTTTGTTTACGATGTCATAATAGCACAAATTTTGTTGCATACTCATATTGTTTTTCCGGCGTCGGTGTTTCTGAAATGCTACGATGTTTTTTTTTTGTTTTTAACTCACCGAGGGGGGAAAACACCGCAACATTTTTTATTGCTACGAGGTTTTCGTGAGGTTTCATCCAAATCTTTTGCTTTTAGCAAGATATGATTTATTTGCACAAAACTAAGCCTTTGAGAACTTCTTTCAAATATAAATACAATGGTATATCTTTTATAACATAAATTTTATATTTTATATGCTAAACTAATTACTCCCTCCGTCCCAGTTCGCAAGGCAAAGTTCCAAAAAATATTTGTCCCAAAATGCCTCACCTCCTAGGCACATTTGGCATTTAATGTGGGAGTAAAACTAATTCATTATTGCATGCAAAAGACTCCTCCTTTCGTATCCCACCGTGTAAAACGAGGCTCATTAGTACTTTGCATGCACCATTTGCATTTAATGTGGGAGTAAAAATAAATTAAAGGGTAGAAAATAAAGTTCTTTTTAATTTCCCAATTAATTGCAGCGCCGATGTTAACGTTTTTAGGTGGAAATTTAGAGCCAATGAGAATTCACCTTGGACCAAGATATTTGAAAACTTTGCCTTGCGAACTGGGACGGAGGGAGTATCAAAAATTGGCTCAAATTTTTAGTGGGCTTGCAAACATGCTAGCTAATACTACAACGTGTGTAAGTTATTAATTTTAAAATAAGACAAAATATTGCCATTTGCATTTTTGTCTGGTTAATTAAAGAAAAAAACCAACATTACAACTACCTCAAAAGCCGTGAAACACGAGGGTGCACACAACCAACACCGCTACCCAAGCAAACACGCGTGCACACACACACACACATACGAAAAAGTAACAATCATTGAGGTTGTCTATTAACAGGAATATATATTTTGAACATGGGTACTCCTGAACCTGATATATTACATGACTTTAAGTTACATAGTTATCCAACCTCTAAGTTACAGAGATTTGGGGAGGGGGTTTTCTTCGTACTGTACTGTTCATCTGGAACTTACCATTTTTGGCTAAGCTACATATTTTCAAATTCCTCTCTCTCCCCCCGCGTCGCCCTCCTCTGGCGACAAGGGGGGAACCCTTGCCGCCGCCGCCTCTAGCCCCTCCACCCTTCTCCCTTGCTTCGCCGCCGCCGGAGGGGGGCCGGCAAAGCCGCGCGCGCCCCCGGGGAAGGTGGCGGCGGGGCATTCTCTCCCCCTCCCGCGTCCCCTGGCGAGAAGGAGCTCGCACGGGCGCGGCGATGTGCGGCGGGCACGGTGGGCCGGCGGCTGGGCGCCGGTGGGGCTGCGGGCGGCCGTGGTGGTGCGCGGCCAGGTCGAGGTCGGGGTTCGGCGGGGTGCTGCGGGGCGCGGCGGGACTTGGCGGCGCACGCGCGGGCCCAGATGGGCTCTTGCGGGCCTGCTCGGGCTTGCTCCGGGTCTTGCTCGGCCTGGCCGGCGTGGCGGCGGCCTGGCTCGGCGACCCCATCCGCACCCCCGGTGGTCCGAAGCGGCGCGACGGCGGGCGGAGCTCTGGCTCCTCCCAGATGTGGCGGCATCGGCGGCGGCTCACAGCTGCTGTCCGGCGAGGGTGGGCGGGGTGGCGGCCCCTCTCCCCTGCTTCTTCCTCTGCGGGTGGTGGTCGGCCGGTTGCTGCCGGTTACGTCGCGGCGGCGTCGGCTCCTGCCGGCGGTGAGGTTGGTGGTCCTACGTGGTGTGGCGTCGTCGCCGCGTGGGAGGTGCTTGTGCCAGTGGTTCGCAGGCCGGCGGCGTTGTGGGTCTCCCGCATCTCTGTTCGGCAACGTGGGAGTGCGGAGGTTCGGCTGCTCCGAGCGAAAGCTGATGGCGCGGCAGCTGCGGATGTCGCTATCCTCTTGGGGGCCTTCATGGAGCCTTCGACCTCCTCCGCTCTCGGGGCATAGTTTTTCGGGTGAAAGCCTAGGCCGTGGCAGGGCCGGACGATGGCGTCGATCCACGTCGCTTCCCTCTTGGGGGCGTCGTCTTGAAGACTTTGTTCCCCAACGTGCTTTCCTGAGGCTGGACTCGTACGGCATCGCGGCGGGTGGCCGGCGATGTGTGAGGTCCGTGTGGTGGCTTGTGTGGCAACGATGGCGGTGGTGAGCGATGTTCTGGTAGCGTCAAGACCTTGGCTTCGGCGAGCGTCCGAGCTTCTTCGTCTTGTGCTTCGCCTGCGGTGGAGTTGGAGCTGCTATGGTTTGTCGAGTTTCTTCATTTGAGCAGCGTACGATGACCTGCAGAGTGGCCCTCTGGCGGTGATCTCCCTCGGCGCATGTCTTGCGCTTATCCTCTTCAGAGCTCGTCATCAGAGTCGGAGCTGCCGGTTGCTTCACGAGGAGTCGCTTGTTTGGCGATGGCCGGCTTGAGCTTCACAGTGCCGCTTCGGCGAGGTCTTGGTGGTTGGTTCTTCGGTGAAGTCGGAGTCGCTGAAGAGTGATGACGATGACGTTGAAGGTCAACCGCGACGACTTCTCGCTTCGGTGGCCTGTGTATCTTGTGTGGGTTGCCAGGATGGCTCTGTGCCCCGCGGCAGTCGTGTCCCATGACGATCGTTCGGGGCACTTGTTTCGGTTTTCGGCCGGTTTCCCGCTAATAAACTGGCCAAATTCTGTACTTCTTCTCTATTAATGAAAATGGCAAGTCTTTTGCCTCGTTTCAAAAAAAATACATATTTTCAAATTTAAGTATGAAAATTGGCACGTACTGTGTTCTCCAAATGCCTTTCCCTTTTCAGAACTTTTAGAGAATACGAATTTTGGGTCTGGTCCGTTACCAGGTTCATGAGTATCTAGGTTGAGAACACTTCGAGTTGTCAGTAAGCTTGGCAGGAGAAAAATGGCGGTCTTGCACCGACCGAGCATACTCTTGCATTGCAAGAAAAAAAGGGGCAGTTACCACCATGCTCAGTTATATTATGATACAAAGTCAAAACGGGTTCTCCTACATTGGAGAATGTTTCCAAATCATTAATCGGTAACTCGGTTGGCTTGCAGGTAGAGATAATTAGGCGGATCAAATGATTAACTCGGTTAATTGGCTACCTTGTGACCCTATGCCTAGTGACTAACTGATTGATTGATCATTAAGTCAGCCAAAAAATTATTAACACTGACGTTGGATCAACATTGCCACACATTAGTTGAAGGGAAAAGAGGAAGAAACATGATCAACATTTCCAAATTCATCGAAGGAAAACGAGGAAAATTTATACAACTTGTTTGGACGGTGCATTGAACCTGTTGAAGTCATAATACATGCATGTGTAGCCGCAAGTGCTATTAGCCATGTGTAGATGCAGATGCAATTCTGAAAATTCCTTTAAGGAGGAGTGGGGGGGAGGATTGGCTAGCTTGGTCAAAAGAAAGTTCTGGCTGTTATACTGTTCGTTCGGCTTATAGGGAGCTTATTCTGCATAGCCAGCAACAACAACAAGTTCATGATGAAATTTCTGAATCTTCAGCTGTGCAAAGTGGAGATTTATGGAAAAAAGTGTGGAAGCTTGGTGTAGTTCCAAAAGTGCGTGTTTTCTGGTGGCGGGTTCTTCGTGGAATCCTTCCCGATTATGGGACCCTGTCACGGCGGCATGTCATGGCTAATAGCACTTGCGGAATTTGCAAAGCAAAACCAGAAACACTATGGCATGCTCTTATTGAGTGTAGCCATGCTAAAATGTTTTGGGAGGCAGCTAAGACAATTCTCTGTTTGAAGTTGCCTCGCTTACACCCTGAAACATGGGCGCCTGATATTCTGTATGAGAGTTTCTTCAGTGAGAAGGAGAAGGCGATGATCATCACTGTCATGTACCAGATTTGGACATCCAGAAATAATGTGACTCATGGCGAAAAGAGTTATGAACCTTCTAAAACAATGGAGTTTGTGAAGGAAACTATTCTAGCTTTGGAAATGCCTCAAGATCAATCAACTCTTAAGAGTCCTAGGCCAGATTGTAAGTGGAAGGAGGCACCGAGTGGTATTGTAAAGTTTAACTCGGATGGTGCCATTCAGTCTTCGTCGGGTATGGCTGGAGTTGGCATTGTTGCACGTGCAGGTTCTGTTTTCAGAGGTGCGATGTGCAAAACTTATACGGGGGTTATGGATCCTCTGACTATTGAAGCGCTGGCCCTGAGAGATGCAGTTTTATATGCTGTTGCTAGAGGTTTTGAAAGGGTGCAGTTTGAAGTGGACTGTCAAGTTTTGTGCAAACATTGGCGGGACAAACATAACAATCGATCTCTGATTGGTCCTATTCTAGAGGAGATTTATGAGCATAGTTTAGGTTTTCAAACTTTTACTATTTCTCATGTTAGACGTGAGGCCAATATGTCGGCTCACTGTTGCGCTAAGTTTGCGTGTATACAGGATGAGAATAGGTCTTGGGATGTAGAACCGCCAGACTTTTTAGAGCACAGTCTTATGACTGATTGTAATCCGGACTAAAGCAGTAGGTTTTCTGACGCACTCTTTTCCTTCCAGGGTACCGAAGGGGGCTGGAAGGTTTTTAATGAGGCGGGCCTACTTGCTTATTATAGTAATATATTGTTATTCAAAAAAAAAATTGCATTGGGAATTCAGCTAGCTACATCATATTTTCTATGATTATTTCTTGAGGAGGCATTTTTATACAGCTTTAACTCCGAACAGCGTGTATTGCTTTGTCCAATCATGCACAAATAGCCTTAACCTGGTCCAAAATCGTAAAGAAAAGCGGTAACTAATGGGCACCAAAAATATCATGTATTATAAAGAACTGCGAAAGATCATTATGCATTAATGCATAATGATTCTTGGCAGCCTCATAAAAAAAAGATCATTGTGCATTAATGTTTAAAATAGCAACTGCACGATGAGTAAAATAAGTATTACACATGGTTATAAACCTTGCCACGTCCCGATAAAAGTTGGCATCCAGACAAAGAGCACGGTCGTCCTTCAGGAAATCTTCAGTTAGACGATCGGCATTAAGATACACACGGTATGTCTGTCTAGCATTTGCTGTCTCTTTAATACTACGTTCGTACAGCTATTTGTTAGTTAATATCTCACCAGCATACTCACAACTAAATGCCCCACGAAAAAAAAATCTATGCTAGTGCAGTATAATGTCCTGATGGGCATGAGCATACACATAATGCATTGCATTGCAAGAAAAAAAATTGCTGTGACCATCATACTCCATTAGTAGATTATACTATTACACGAGGTAAAATGGGATTTTGCATTGGATCAACATTGCCACATTAATTAATTGGAAAATAGAAAAAACGGGCTCAACATTTCCACATTAATCAAAGGATAAATAGAAAACATATATACAACTTATTTGTTTTTTTTTTTTGAAGCAAAGAGGCAAAAGCTTTGCCTTTTATATTGATATAGAAGGAGCAAACATGACACGGCCTAGGCCCAAACAGAAACAAAGATAGGAAAAAACACTGCCAGTCCTAAGAACTTAGATCTCCGCAAGGTGTTTTGCGCTGGCAGCGATCCAGTTTGCGGCCTCGTCCTTTATCCTCTGCATGAGCGCCAAAGGCGTGGAAGCCTTGTTGTTGAAAATCCTAGCGTTGCGCTCCTTCCAGATCTCCCACCCGATAAGGATGACCGCGGTCTGAAGGCCTTTACGAGATGCCGACGGAGAGGCGGCGATGGCATGCCACTGGAGGACAGTGTCCCTTCCGGTGCCCAGGTCGTTTAACAGCGAGGGGTAGTGTAGCCAGGAAGCGGCATGTTGCCAGATTCTTTTGGAGTAGCGGCATTCGAAGAGGATGTGCCTGGCGGTCTCCGGTTGGCATCTGCAAAGCTGACAGGTCGGCTGATGCGGCCAACCACGGATGGCGAGGCGGTCCGAGGTCCACAGCCGATTCTTAACCGCTAGCCAAGCGAAGAAGTGACATTTTGGCGGCGCCCACGCCTTCCAGACAATCTGCTTGAAGGAGCAAGACGTGGACCCCTGAAACTGAGCTTTGTAAGCCGACCCAGCAGAGTAGACACCATCAACAGTGAGGGTCTAGGAGATCGTGTCCGGGGTCCCTGGAAGGAGGGCAATGTCCCACAGCATGCCCCAAAGGGTGATGAACTGGGTCATGTGCTTGACGGTGAAGGAGGCAACAACAACATCCGCGATCCATCTGTTATTGGCCAGAGCGTCTTGGACAGTTTGGTTTTTCCCTTTTGGAAACCTCATAGATAAGCGGGGCGACAAGCATCGGAGGCCTGCCGTCCATCCAGGAGGAGTGCCAGAAGGAAGCCTTTTGCCCGTCGCCTAAGGTGACCTTGGTGGCCCACTGAAGAGGCTCCGGTCCGTCTCGTCGTTTGGACTTTGGAGGCCCACCTAGGGCTTGTCCGGAGTAGTCCATTCGAACCAAAGCCAACGCAGCCGAAGGGCCCTAGCGAACTTTTCGAGGTCGAGGATACCGAGCCCTCCCAGATCTTTGGGTCGGCAGACCTTAGCCCAGCAGACCTTGCTCTTCCCACCACTGACCGAGTTACTGCAGGCCCACAGCATGCCACGGCTGATTTTATCGAAGGACTTCATGGTGGCTTTGTCGAGCTTGAGGGTGGTAAGGAGGTAAATGTGCATCGAGGTTAAAACGGACTTCACAAGAGCCATGCAACCCGCTCTGTTGAGGAACTTCGCTTTCCAAGGGTTGAGCCGTGACAGCGCCTTGTCCTCATACGGCTGGAGGTGAATGCGACGCAGCCGACCAAGCGTTATGGGTAAGCCCAAGTACTTGATAGGAAAGGAGGCCCGCACTGCGGGGAACCCTGCGAGGACGTTCTGAATGTCGATGTCGTCGCAATGGATGGTAGCCACGGAGCTCTTTACCACATTTGTCATCAAACCCGTATATTCACCGAAATTTTGCAGCAGCTGGGTAAGGTTGTTAACATCGGCCGCCTCAGGCTTGAGGAACATCACAACGTCATCCGCGTAGAGGGAGATCCTTGAGTTGGGCAAGTTTCCAGGCAGCGGTTGAAGCATCCCAGACTGCGTGGAAAGCTCGAGGATTCTTGGAAGGGGGTCCATGGCAAGATCAAACAACAGGGGGGACAGCGGGTCGCCTTGGTGAAGGCCGCGCCCGTGAGAGATCGTGTTGCCCGCGACACCGTTGAGGAGCACCCTAGAGGTGGCCGAGGAGAACAGCAAGGCGGTCCAGGCCCGAAAGCGATTAGGGAACCCCCGCTTCTGCATAAGGTCGAGAATGTAGTCCCAGCGCACCGAATCGAAAGCCTTGGCAATGTCGAGCTTGATGAGTAAGGTGGGGGAACGCTTCTGGTGAAAGCGGCAGGCCGCGTTCCGCACAAACATGAAGTTGTCGTGGATGTTCCTAGATTTGATGAATGCGCTTTGAGTCGGCGAAATGATGTCATGCATTCTGGGCTGCAGCCTCAGGGCCATGGCCTTGGAGATGATCTTCGGGACAATGTGAATGAGGCTAATCGGGCGAAAATCCGTGACCACCTCGGCCCCCTCTTTCTTGGGCAGCAGGACGATGTTGGCACCGTTGATGATGTGCATGTTGTTGACGGTAAGCTCGGAGAAAGCATCGATGACCTTCATAAGGTCGTGCTTGATGATGGGCCAGCAGGCGCGAAAGAATTCGACGGTGTATCCATCAGGGCCAGGAGCTTTGCCGGGAGGTAGGGACGTGATGGTGCGGTGAATCTCTTCCTCAGAGAAAGGAAGACCTAGCATATCAAGTTCCTCGACGGAGGGGTCCAGGACTCCAGGGCCTCCCAATTGAAGTCCAGAGAGCGAGTTGGAGGAGGGCCCAAAGACGCGGAGAAATGCTCATCGATGATCTGTGCCTTGTCAGCGTGAGATGAAGCCCATCCATCGTTATGCTGGAGCCTCTGTATAGTATTCTTGCGCCGCCTCGAATTGACCCTAAGGTGGAAGAATTTGGTATTTGCATCGCCCTCCTGGAGGAAATTGATGCGCGAGGCTTGGCGCTTACGCGTACGCTCCAGAACCGCGAGACCCATCACCCTATGTTTGAGCGCAGCACGAATAGACTTCTCGATGTCAAGACCCATGATGAGCTGTTGCTTGTGATCTGAGAAAAGGCCCTTGCTCCAGGCGCGCAGTTTTTTTGCAGTCAGCTTGAGCTTATGGTTGAGGATTTGGACCGGTTGGGAGTGTGTGGTAGGTGCATTCCAAGTGTTAGCGACCAACTCACGGAACCCCGACATCTTGACCCAGAAGTTTTCGAAGCAGAAGGTGGCCGGACGGCGAGGCCCACTGAGGTTGCAAAGCAGAAGCGGGCAATGGTCGGACAGGGACGATGAAAGAGCATTTAGACCATGATTGTCAAAGGCGAGCTCCCAGGCGGAGTTGCAGAAAGCCCAGTCCAATCTGACCAGAGTGGGTTCATCACGTCCGTTGCTCCAAGTGAACTTGCGGTTCTGCAGCTTGATCTCCTTGAGCTGCCAAGCAACCCATCAGCCGGAGGTTCAGATTCCCATTGTTTTTGTCCTCCGCCTGGTAGATGAGATTGAAATCCCCCAAAATCAGTCACTTGTCGTTTTCGTCCGCAGGTTTAGCTGCAATAGCTTCGTCCAGGAAAGCAGTTTTCTCCGAATCAGCAGAAGGGCCATAGACCGTGGTGATCCTGAAAGTGGTGCCGCAGGAGCGAATGGTGACATCCGCGGAGAGAAGGTGGGTGCCAATGTGGATGTTGGTGATGGTGGCGTGGTCCTCATTCCAGAGAAGCAGAATCCCTCCCATTGGCATGGTGTAGATTCAGCATGTATACATTAAATCTGCTGAAGTCATAAACAAGTACAACAATATTCTGAATCATAAACATTAAAACCATAACTCTCTTTTTAATATATGCATATGTAACTGATGTAACTGCACAATTGCACAGGAATAGTTAGTTCCATCATATTTTCCCATTGGCACTGATTAACACAACCTCATCTTTGGTGCAAAAGGGTAATACTAAGAGCTTAAATGGGTACATAAGTTTTACCTGTAGATGTCAAGTGATGCCTCGTTGCTCCACACGATTTCCGCAATTTCTGGCGTGACCGCACTTGCTCCATCATTCCTTCAAAATTTTGTTTCGTTTCTGTGGTTCTTGAAGCGTGGAGACACAAGAATCCAGAAATACCTCTGTTAGCAGTCCATCTGTTGTATACGCGAAGTTGCCTCAAGTTTCTTGCACATGCGCATGGAAGTGGTTCTGCTAGACAATCTTCAAAGGTTCTGCGCTTCTGCTAGACAATCTCCAAAGCAGCCTGTGCAGCAACTTTCATCTTCTATTCTAGCAAGCAAAATGTTGATCTGTGCTCTATGGGGTGTGATATTGCATGGTATGTAGTGAAAGTGAGGAGGAAGAATCTCATGGCCCCTTTCATTAACTATAGGAATACTGACATGTTCTTCACCTTTTGTTTGTCATTGACATCATGAGCATCCTTGTAAGCTGGAGGATTTTGACACAAATAATACAGAAATTCGGAAGTAGTTAGGAGTTATTAGAGATAAACCCAGATTAACAAGGCAATGAAAACAATATTAACAGGGCAGCCACAACAAGATGATGCAATCTTTGCAGGAAAATATCTCTGGAGCAGTTGCATTACATATATTGCTATCACTAGAAGAGTTATGGCATTGTTTTATCAATTTAGAGTTCACAAGAGTACAGTTCCTATGCCAGAATGCCGTATAGGCTTACACGTATGCCAAAGGTAAAGAAAAACTCGTAAACAGAGAAAACCAACACTACTGACGCATTGAGGGGAAATAGCACTGAAATTAAACAAGATTTCCAAGAAGAAATCATAACTGTCTTTTCAGCTTTTGCGTATTACAGAGTGTATTGAACCAGAAACTAAGAACAGAGAACTGGTAAAGAAGAGCCTTTATTATCTATATCTAATCCCAAAAAGGACTAAACAAATAGCAAATCAAAAGGCAACAATATCTAAACTAGAAATGGTCTGTCAAAGCGTCTTGACTCCAGCGACCTGTCACAGCTCTGCTTTGTCAAAGATGGACTCGATCAACTCCTGGCACCTGAGGATCACACCAACAAACACACATTGTGTAGCCACCAAATTTTCCACGACATTAGAATGATTGTAGAGTGTGCGACTTTTAAGTGTACCAGCTATAAAACTTTAGGACCTCCAATTTCTCACACTACACAGTACAAATTATATAAGGAAAGTAACTGATGGTCAATTTAATATTTTTAGGACGCAAATTTAGGTACCATGACAACTGCTACTATTGAAAGTTTTGCATTGCACAAGCAGACTATATTTGTAAACCATAAAAACCAATCAAACTCAAGGCATCCAGATAGATATAACAGACCTGATGGAAAACCCTTCTTTAGCAGCAGAAATGCATATAAAATGTGGGAGCTCACCAAGTAAGTCAATGAAAAGTGTGAGGTATTTGCCCACACAGAAATTACCTCTCTGTTGGCTGGAATCTGTAACTAGTGGGCACATAACTGCGAGTGGAGCCTCGAAAGTACGAAGGTCTTGACTTTGGAGTGATAAAGCTGAAACATCTTCATCTGTTAGTGTATCCTCCAGAACATTGATTTCAATATTTCTTTCTTTACCTGGGATGTGTTCCTGGTCACACAAACAGTTTGACGGTGCCGCTTGCCTGCTTCTTGTTGGAGTGGAGCTTCAGTCAATTGTCGCTTGTCATTGACATGCATCTTGGTGTGGGTTTTTGAGAATGGTGTTTTATCCTAAGCTTCTTGTTACAGTGGTCAGAATCAAGGTTCTTCCTCCCCTTAGCTTGACATTTATATACTTCATGTACAAAAATATCGGCTGAATCATACTAAAAGTGGTTGAATGGAATGTAGCCCCTCAAATAGCCCCTCAAAACATTACATTGTAACTAAAAAAATCAAACGAAGTGATCAGGCTGTACCTTCGGATCTAGCTCATCGTTATCAGCATCTATATACTCCCAGTTGTATCATACATTTCGGAGATCCATCAATGCTTGTGACACTGTTTTTTTTTCGATTTCAATAGAAGCATGCAGATATGCGACAGCAGCATCAAATCTTTCCTGAGAACTTGAAGATGTCATCTTGCATGCAATGGAAGAAATCAGCATAGCACATCATACAGAAAGTGACATCCTCCAGAAATGAAGGGATAAGAAGCATAAATACACATAATAAGTTAAGCTAGTTTTTTTTGAGATGGAAACCAGAATTCCATTAACTGGTGAGCACAGCAAGATCAGGTGTATTATGTCAAAACTTTTGAGTAATAAAGCGCCCTTTTTCGAAAAAATACAGGGCTAACTTAGTTAGGCCTTCTACTAGCTCTGATCTAGATCATCAGGAGGTCTAGTATGTAGAGGTAGCCGACCTAGCGCCCTAGCGCCGGCCATCAGCCAAAGGCTGGCCTCATCAAGGATCGACTGAACCAGGTTATGTCTGTTGGGAGTTGAGTTCTTGAAGATAGCATCATTCATGGCCTTCCAAAGTCTCCACAAGGTAAGGATGATGATAGATTTGGCACCCTTTTGGACAATAGTTTGTGCATTCGTAGTAGCTCTCGCGAGCTGTTGAACTCATCATTGCAGTCTGGCATGCAGGCTAGAAGGTTGAGCTTGCTGCAGACGTCGAACCGGACTTGCTGCGAGAAGGAGCATTGAATCATGAGGTGCTCAATGGACTCGGAGGCTTGATCACACAGCGCACAAGTGTCGTTATCTGACAGCCCATGGGGCAATCTCGTTGGTTAGTCCAGCAACGATCCAGGGAGGCGAGCCAGGCAAAGACCTTGCACTTAAGAGGTGCCCAGCAGTCCCAAATCGCGTTGTGGTGGGGTGAGGTCACAGTTCCTTCGAAGAGAGCTCTGTAAGCAGATCTGGAAGAGTATTCTCCAGAAGCAGATAGGTGCCAGACCATCTCATCATCGTTGTCTGAACTGAGTTGCTGGGCTTCAAGCAGATCGACCAAGTGTAGGAACTGAATGACGCCAGAGATGTCTTGGATCCAAGCATTTCCAGGGAGGGCAGTAGCGACCTTGCAGGTTTTGAGGGCACGTGGGTTGACAGCAGCGAGGACCTCAGGTGCAATCTCGGAGATGCTTTGCCTTGCAATCCATCTGTCAGACCAGAACAGGGCCCTGTTGCCATTGCCAACGTTCACTGAAGTTGCAGCTTGAACCAGGGAGTCTATGAACCAGGGAGAGTGTATTAGTTATAAGTAACCAACTCAACCTTGGAATAGGGTAGCAACTATTTTGACTTCAAATCTTTCCTACAACTTCCTTGTCACTGTTATGATGTTACTGACACGTTGCACCTTGTTGTACCCTAGTTACTCTTTTAACTCTCAAATTTAAGGAAAATAAAAATAGTTACCAAATACAGTATTGAAAAAAATGAACACGTTTAGAGCTATCCCAAAAATAAAAACTCAGCAATATCTGGAGATTAAAAAAGAAAGAGACAAGATATTCATGTTATCGCAAACTTTCCCTCATGAACATTGTATGGAGAATAGATCTCGATTCTCATATTTCAGAATCTTTATGCCTATTGATCTAATAAAAGTGAGGCATACCTCACAATTTCTTGAAAAGGAGGAACACAAAAAGAGCACTAGAGTGGTGAGAAGGCACATGCTTCACTCTTGCTTGAATAGGATGCTTACAATGCTGACACTACCCTTATCTTTATAATCACAATAATATTCCAATAAACTTTATGTCAACTGCATTCCAATAACAAATACCATTTGTCATAGAAAGTAACAAATAAATAGAAACTACCTGTTGATAGAAAAGGTGTTCCTAATATTTGCTAGTGGATAGTCATGAAAGAAATGCCACCCACTAGAGCACCGGTCGGTACAACAATACTGAAGGCCTACCAAAACAACTATTTATGTGTATCACTAGCCACACCATAAGCTGGGATGCACCGGATACAGACTTGTTAACACCAAATGCAGCAGGCATGCAAATCCAGTTCCTAGCATGCAACTGGCATGGGAAAGCGAAAAACCTGAGGCAACTCAACACACATTTTGGACCGACAACACAACACCAAACCCCTGAACTTGGGAGCAATTTGTGTGTACTATTGAAGTGGGGACTAAGTTAGAACCTCTAATGGTCATGAGAAGATTGAATACATTAAACAACATATAAAATGCATCTAAACTGCAAACACTGTCTGAATTCCATGTACCATTGAGAACCAAAAGACAAATTTGAATTTGCTACTACACGTAGAGGGGTCTGCCTTGTTTCTTCCACGACTTAGGAACCGAAATTGGATTTATTATTATTTGGAGAAGTTTTGATTGGTACACAGCCTTATTTCCCATTATTATCAGCGTGGAATTGCTTTATTTAGCGGTTTGACTTTGTGCTGAATAATCCCCCAGGTGCTAGGGCTATGTACCATAGGCTGTGACCTCTCAGTGTGTTTGTCCTGTTCCAAGCATGTGTGCTCATGATCCTGCAACAGCAGTCTCGGTCTCATTATCTAAGTGGCATCCCTTGCCCTTGCTCCCATCCCCATATCACAATCAGGCTGCTAGTTTCACAGAGCAATTAGCACAAGATGCAGAGAATAGCTTGAAAATTAGAACTGGTCCAGATTTAGGTAACTCCTCCACTTCAGAAGCTACGTAACATATTGTTAATTTTACGTAGATTATTGTAACTCCTCCACTGGACATCAATGCTACACAAAGAGGGGCTTGCTAAACCAATAGGTATCAAGGTCAAGTAGAAGACTGTCGGGAAGATCAAGCAGACCAGTTGGTGGCTTCGAGAAAGCAATGAAAAAGGAAGAAAAGGAGCACATATGCTATAGCACCACAACATCCTCAAAGCACCTCAACGGTATAAAACCGTCTCGCTTGTTTCACACAGAAAGTTTAATTATACTAACATTTATCTTTATGTTTACAGGGTCATTTGGAGTATATGAAAAATCAAATGGCGCATATCAAATGGAGTACAACCCATTCATAAATGCTTCTACGAAGCCATCGCTAGGTGATACCATTTCTATGTTAGCACCGAACCAAAGAATGTTGGTAGGATTCCAATCATATAATAGATTAATGGTATGAGTATTCTAATTGTGAAATTCTATCATTTTTAAACTTCAATGACATTGAACTTTGCCATTTTGCTACATAGGGTCATCCGATAAACAACTCAGCTCTAAATTGCTCGCAGCAACAGACCACTGGGACCTCTACCTCTACTATGATGACAGGACAAAATCAAGGCTTCTTCCATCAACTGAAGCCAGCTTACTCAATGTTATATAGAATTTTGTCATGTACCAAAGCAAATCTTAATCAACTTGTTATATAGAGCTGTATGTCAAGTAACAAAGGCACCTTGATAAATTTGCTATATAGAGCTTCATGTCATGTACCGAATCAAACTTAACAAAATTGTTATATGGAGGTTTATGTGATGTACCGAAGCTAACGCAATCAATTTCGTAGCTACAAGTAAAGTCTATTATAACTTGGAGCTACTGAGCATGGATTGAATTGGCCTGCCATATCAATCAAATTAGCCCAATATCCACAAAGCATACTACTTAGTCCTTTTCAGCAAGGAAGAAATCGAAGCTCAACGAAAGCAACACAAGAACTTTACCTGTGCACGCCTATGCAGTGCAGGTGGAGCCGAACTGCAACGGTCGCCGAGCAGCTCACTTGCTGCCGGAGGAAGGCACCGCGCGACATATCCATGCGCGTCTGAAACCTTCAGATCAGCCGCCTCCGGGCTCCGGCTACAGGCTGCCGCCCTCGAGCCGGTGGAATTGGTTGCGCCACCCATGATCTGCCGCCGGCACGCCGCGGACGAGCCAGTCGAAGGAGCGGCGCCACCAAGCACCGCCTCCTCCAGGAGTCCAGGTCCGGGCTTTCGCGCTGTATCCACACGGGAAGGGCACGCCTGGGCCTGGCTCGGGAGCGCCTACTCTCCGCCTTAAGCGGGAGGCAGCGTTCGCTCCGCCTGAAGAGGTTTCTCGAGGGCCGCTCCAAACCTAGGCCCAACAAAAGGTACTGCTTCTCCTTTTTCTTTCCTTTCAGTTAGATCTTTACAATTTCCTAAAAAAAAAAAGTTAGATCTTTACAAATGTTTAAATTTAAAAAATGTTCAAATCTAAAAATGTTCAAAAATAAAAAATTTGAATTTTAAAATGTAAAGATTAAAAAAAAATGGGTTAATTATTGGTTTGCCACTACAGCCCGCGCAACACTTAGTTTTGCCACTAGAGCAGAATGGTTCTCAGTTTTGCCACTAGTATGTGTGCAACGGCTCGTTCCGTGAGCCTGCCGTTTCATTCAAGTCAAACGTCCATGACTCGGCTGTTTCGGGTGGGACCGGACGGAGACGCGTTTGAAAAGAGGACCGTTGCTTGGCCGTTTCACGTGGGACCCACAAGGTTTGGCTTTGGGCGGATGAGAAGGGTGTTTAAAAAAATGGTGAAAAATGAACAAACAAAAAGGGTGCGGCTGGGACTCGAACCCAAGACCGCTTTGTTTGGTAGCGTGAAGAATTGCTCTGGTAACCGGTGGGGCAGATGGAAAGATATTGAAAACCGAAAGGAAGAAATCTAACTATAGTTAGTTCTAGTTCGTGACTTGGTTTATGGTGTAAGGACGTATATGTTTGTTCTTTGTGTTTATGCACGCTGCTTAACCAAAAAAAAGGTGCGTCTTTGTTATTTGAAGCATTACGTGTTTGTGGTTTAGGTTGGAAAAATAATCAAACAAAAAGGGTGCATCTTTATATTCTTGCGGGGAAAATGGTGCATTTATCTGATTTCAAGCATTGCGTGTTTGTGATTTTTTGTTTCATACTATGGGTACCCTACTTATAATACATCAAAGTTCATACTTGGATCCATGTTTGTGTTTCATGATTCATACACCCTTGATATATTACATCGAAATCATAGAAAACTAAGATATATGAGATGCAAATATTGGTAGCCAGATCATCACGCAAAATAACTTAGATAAATTTGATACATAAGATGCTTAGTTCCACCATTACACGGAAATAACTTAGATAGATAGATAAGTTGAGTGACACACGACTTGACACGACTCAACACAGAACCACATAGAAAATGAAAACGTAAAGCTAAAAAAACATGACAAGGTTGACGAGAACACATCTTGGCCGCACCACCTGCCGCACCACCTGCGCCGCACCACCTTCTTCACCGGCGTCTTCACTTGTAGTACGGGAGACAGTGCATAGGTTTCCCGGAGAAGAAGATGGCGTCGCAATCGGTGAAGACGTTGTAGGTGGTGAAGAAGATTGACTCGCGGCCGCACCGGAAGACCTCACCGAGGAGGGCGTACGCGTCAAATCGGTTGGCGAAGGTGACCGTGAGCAGCTTGAGGGCGACGCCTTCACGAGACTCGTTGACGTAGTACATGACGGGCGAGCCCGGTGGGAGGTGGGAGAAGCCCTCGTCGAGGAAGTCTCGAGTGAGCTCGACCTCGGTCCTCCACCTCGACTTTGCCCACACACGGAGCGTCTTCTCGACGAGGACGTCCGCCGGATAGAGTAGCTCCGTCGTGGTGCGCGGACGGTGGAAGGTCGGTCCCGTGTACTGCATCTTCGGAGAGGCAGAGAGGCTCGCTTGGGTGCGTGGTGCTTTGGAGAGGGAGAGGAAGAGAGGCTCGCTCGGTTGGTGTGTGGGAGAGGAAGAGAGGCCCCTTATAAAGAGGTTGGCTCATAATTGGGTGGTTCCTAATGAATTAACGCGTGGCTAGCCGTCTTCCAAAAATAATTAAGCGTATTGACGATGGCAAAGCGATGCCGCTGCATCGCTGCGAGAGCTGAGACGATGGCAACGCGCGAGACGGCTGCGTCGATGCATTAAAAGGCGTCGGCGAGTGAGGTACGTGGAAAGGGCCGTTGGCGTGGCGCCTGCATGGCGCATGCATGGCGCATGCATGGCGCATGCATCGCAGGCCTAGACACGCGGGACGGCCCAACGGACATTTCAGTGTTCTTATAGCCCAGCGTACGCGTGGAGAAAGGAACCAATGAGGTTGAAGAACGAGGGTGTCCATGGATCGGCCCGAAACCTTCTAGAAGGCTAGATCGGACGGCTGGCGTTACCGCGGTGGAACGGTCCACAATGCAAAACAGAGCAACCCACGGATCGGTCCAGTTTCCTTCTAGAAGAATAGGGTTAGGCTGGTCAAAATTAGGCTTTGACCAAACTTGAAATGAGCATAAAAAATTCAAAAAAAATCGAAAAAATGGAAATCCTTCTCACATAGACTTCTTATGTCATATAGTACCGATTCTAGTTGATAAACATGGTCTACATGTTGTTCAACAAAAAAACCATGTGTCTAATGTGATATCTCAAACACTGGGGTACAAGTTCGAGGGTGAAGACAAGAGGTTTAGGGTTTGGAACATGAAAAGTTTCAAAAACCTCACCAAAGCTTCATTTTGGAGTGAATAACAAGGATCCATGCTTAGTTTTACAATTCCATGTTTAAAACTTCATAAAATGATGGTCAAAGTTAGGTTTGACTAAATTTGAGATGAGCATAAAAAATTCAAAAAAAATCAAAAAAATGGAAATCCTTCTCACATAGTCTTCTTATGTCATATACTACCCATTCTAGTTGATAAACATGGTCTACATGCTGTTCAACAAAAAACCCATGTGTCTAATGTGATATCTCAAACAACTGGGGTACAAGTTCGAGGGTGAAGACAAGAGGTTTAGGGTTTGGAACATGAAAAGTTTCAAAAACCTCACCAAAGCTTCATTTTGGAGTGAATAACAAGGATCCATGCTTAGTTTTACAATTCCATGTTTAAAACTTGATAAAATGATGGTCAAAGTTAGGTTTGACTAAATTTGAGATGAGCATAAAAAATTCAAAAAAAATCAAAAAAATGGAAATCCTTCTCACATAGTATTCTTATGTCATATACTACCCATTCTAGTTGATAAACATGGTCTACATGTTGTTCAACAAAAAAACCATGTGTCTAATTGAAGGAGATATGCCCTAGAGGCAATAATAAAGTGGTTATTATTTATATCTTTATGTTTATGATAAATGTTTATATATCATGCTATAATTGTATTAACCGAAACATTAGTACATGTGTGATATGTAGACGACAAGAAGTCCCTAGTATGCCTCTTAAACTAGCTTGTTGATTAATGGATGATTAGTTTCATAATCATGAACATTGGATGTTATTAATAACAAGGTTATATCATTATATGAATGATGTAATGGACACACCCAATTAAGCGTAGCATAAGATCTCGTCATTAAGTTATTTGCTATAAGCTTTCGATACATAGTTACCTAGTCCTTATGACCATGAGATCATGTAAATCACTTATCACAGGAAAGGTACTTTGATTACACCAAACGCCCTCTGCGTAAATGGGTGGTTATAAAGGTGGGATTAAGTATCCGGAAAGTATGAGTTGAGGCATATGGATCAATAGTGGGATTTGTCCATCCCGATGACGGATAGATATACTCGGGCCCTCTCGGTGGAATGTCGTCTAATGTCTTGCAAGCATATGAATAAGTTCATAAGAGACCACATACCACGGTACGAGTAAAGAGTACTTGTCAGGAGACGAGGTTGAACAAGGTATAGAGTGATACCGAAGATCAAACCTTGGACAAGTAAAATATCGCGAGACAAAGGAATTGGTATTGTATGTGAATGGTTCATTCGATCACTAAAGTCATCGTTGAATATGTGGGAGCCATTATGGATCTCCAGATCCCGCTATTGGTTATTGGTCGGAGTGAGTACTCAACCATGTCCACATAGTTCACGAACCGTAGGGTGACACACTTAAAGTTGGATGTTGAAATGGTAGAACTTGAATATGGAATGGAGTTCGAATATTTGTTCG
>NC_061509.1:270108600-270192865 GCF_022539505.1 Lolium rigidum
ACTACGGGAGAACAGGGCGTTGCCGTGCGCCACTTTGCACGGCAAAGACACCTATACGCACGGCAAAGGCTTTGCCGTGCGCGTGCGCACGGTAAAGTTTGCCCGGCAAAGGTAGCGACGGCAAAGCCAACGTTGCCGTGCGCGTGCTCGTTCTGCACGGCAAAGCCCTCTGCCGTGCGCTCAGGTCTCTGCCGTGCGCCAAAGTCTGTGCCGTGCGGCACTGCGTTGCCGTGCGCTGGGGGCTTTGCCGTGCGCGCGTACGTTGCCGTGCGGCCAACACTTTGCCGTGCGCGCATACGTTGCCGTGCGGCTGCTCTCGTGCCGTGCGGACGCTTTGCCGTGCGCCACCTCGCACGGCAAAGTGCTTTGCAGCACACCCCCAAGGACCTCCCAGGTCTACAGGCTGCCGCCACGTGGCCCCTTTGCCGTGCGTGTGCACACGGCAAAGTGACCAAATGTCCTTTGCCGTGTGCACACGCACGGCAAAGGGCCCTGTTTTTTTCATTTTTTTGCTGTTTTTTGCTTATTCCCTGCATTTCAAATATAGCAATTGACAATAAAGCATATACTCATATAATCTTCAACATAACATCACCAAACACTACGGGAACACCACAAATACATCAAACACACATATTAATGCATTACATAGAGTCCATAGTCCATCCACACAAGTTACATAGAGTCCATAGTGCAATGTCCAATATTACAATCCATTACAAGCATACAATCCGACAAAGTGCACGAAGACCATGCCATCAACCTTGTCCTCCTCCACTTCCGCCGGCCTCATTGTCATTGCCTTGTGACATAAAATCTATAAGAAGGTTGATGGAATGAACATGCATTTGCATATTGAACACTTGAACAAGCACAAGTAGCGGGTTGGGCACAAGCGTAGGAGGACTCACCGCGGTTCATGCTCCGGATGATGTTCATGTTGTTGACGGTGATAGGTGTCCCCGGGGTCCGAGTGGGCGGTGGCGGCATCCACATGGAGTAAGGTGGAGGAGGAAGACTCCCCGGTGGAGTAGACAGAGCCGTATGGCTCATCAGCCAGCTCATCCGTGCCTCGCTGCCGCTCGCATCATCCGCTCGCTGTTGTTGCATCTCGCTGCATCATCCGTGTCTGCTGCTGCCGGTACTCCGGAATCGTCCGCTCCATGTTCCGTGCGTGCTCCTCGGGCCGCTCTGCTCCTTCGCTGCCATCTCCTCCTACGTTGTGTTGCCGCGATGTCATTAACATTTCAATGGAAAGCATGTAAAGGAAATGTAGAGACCCGAGGAAGAACATACCCGTAACCGCTCGACAGCCTAGATCCGAAGCCCGTGGCCGGGGCTCTACCTCAGGCTGGCCGCTCTTACGACCACGACGGATCCGGCGGAGAGAGGGAACCCTCGCCGGGTCGACGCACCCGTCACCAAACCATAGGCGGCCATGCTTCAAGCCTTCTCCCGCAAGCACCGCGACCTCGAGGTCAAAGTCCTCGGCCTCCTGGATTGGCCTCCTCGCCGTACTTCTGCTTGAACTTGGAGACATACGACGTGCACCGGGTCTCGGATTGCGGGTTAACCCACACGGACCCCGTCTCGGGATCGGGCGTCTTCCTTTGCTTCATCTTCTTTAGCACGGCAAAGACGTTAGGCTTCGCTCCTGTCCTGACTTCCTGCAAAAGAGAACATGTAATTGAGTGAAGTGACACACCCTTGGAGAGTTAACAAATATATAACATGAATTCAAAGAATGAAGGAACCATTAATTTGCTCACCTCCTTCGCAGGTGAAGAGAGATGGGGATGCTGCCTTGGATATGCGATCCACCTCGCATCTCTGCCCGCTTCTTCTTGCCCTCCTCGTGCTTCTTGAGGTACCGGGGGCATGTCCACCACATGACCATCGCACGAAAGCACCTATCGTCGTTGCCGACGTACCGAGGAGGGTTCTACATGCACAAGATAAACCCATTATGGTAAAATAAACTACATGGCGATAAAGAAATCAATAACACATAAATGCAAATACTCGCAAGTATCGCCACGGCCGCATGAGCGTGTCGCGAGCGTCCTCCTTACTCATGTGGACGAAGCGGTCGGCGTGCCGGTCGCGGACGCATTGAACACGTGCCTCGTAGTGCATGCCGGCTCACCCTCTTCCTTGCAAGCTGGTGTAGGACATCATCGCACGCATTCTCCTTGCCCTCGGCCCTCTTGAAGAATTTCTGCAACATAGGTAAAACAAGGGGCATTAGTGCAATTATTGTGAACCAAGGAGAGTGTATGAATGGTAAGAAGTCAAAAGTCACGTACCCAGAATTTGGCAACAACCAAATCCGCCGCGGTGCCGCGGCCAAGAGGATCTTCCGCGAGGCTGTAGTGCGCCCACCTCCAAGCTACGTCGCAGCCACCGGTAGGGGAGATCGACTATCCCAGGGAAATAAAATCTAAGTAGGCCCCCAAGGATGTTCGAGTACCCACGTGGCGGTCTCTGCGTCGGGTCTTCAAACTGGAACGAGCTGCACCATGAAACGACAACATCAATATGTATGTGATAATAATTTTGATAATGACAAAATTGCGATAACGAAATGCCAAAAAATAACATGTACCTCCTTCCATAGGGCACAAGAACAACGTGCTCGTAGCGCCAGCTCTTCGGCGAGGGGAGCTGTGTTATCCCACGCCGATATGGCTTCCTATCACGTGGCCTCGGCCTCTCCAAAGCTGGAACGTATCGGTAATCCTCCGGCTCACACCACTCTAGGCTTGGATCGGGATCGAACACTAAGTTCCCCAACCCCTCATCCTCCGAGAGGTCGTCCTCGTCCCCCTCCTCCTCCTCGGTCCTCCCCACCCCCTCCTCCTCCTGGTCCTCCCCACCCACCTCCTCCTCCTGGTCCTCCCCACCCCCGTGGTGCTCCCGGTCCTCCTCCTCGTCATCATCATCGGCCGCGGGAGGGGGCTAGGACTAGGAGTGAGTACCCGCGTCGCATTCTTCCTACGCGGCCGCCCTGTGGGAGCGACGAGGAGGGGGCTAGGAGGGGGGTAGTAGCTCGGCCCCTGCCTCGAAGTCCCTACACCTACCAAGTCCTTGAGCTTCTTTTTAAGACCGCCACCCCTTTTTTTTGGCGCCATGCTTCAATCACCTGCAAACACAAATGAAGAGAGTGGTTTATTAGTACGCAATATTGTAAAGAGATAAATATTAGTGAAAGCAACGTAAATATAAGTAGATGAACATTAATGAAAGCAACAAATAATGCAAAAGGATGAACATTAATTAATTAGTGGAAGCAACAAATAGCTACCATAGAGTTCTCTCAAACATAGCACGGAGTTCTTACAAATAACCTAGCTAGACAATCTCTATTACACGGAGTTATTACAAATAGGCTAGCCTCACAATTACTACTACATAGATCAGTAGCCTCGTGTCGCCATCCGTGATTGGACCGCGTGTCTCCTCATCGTCATCGGGCTCGGCGAACCAATAATCATCAATGAAACCCGGAGGTGGTCCATCTCGCATCGAGGTCAATCCCCGCTTTGAACGCCTCGAGCAAACTCAGGTCTTCCGGGGCACGGACATCCTCGGCTTCATCTTCCGCATTGTCTCCATCCATGCCCGCGTCTTCTTGTTCATCGTCTACGACCATGTCATCGATAGTCGGCAAGCCGATTGTGAAATGGCCGGGGAGCCCTTCTTCCCGATAAAACTCGACACTCCTTGCCGAGGGGTCTACGCGGCGGTAATCGTCCTTGTTTGGCGGGGGCGGCCTATTGCGTGAAGGCACCGTCATCACAACATCCCATCCATGTAGACGTTTTGTCGGGTTTCTCGCACGCGTACGGGAGATAGAATACTTGAAAGGCCCGGGTTGCCAAGATGTACACATCCTCTCCCTTATAAACGGAGTTCCTTTCAACTTCGACCAACCCAATTTCAGGATCCCGTCTCACCCGACGTGGGTCAAACCAATGGCATTTGAAGACGACGGGATTTAGCCCTTTGTGAAACCCGTAATTCAGCTCGTATATACCCTCGACTCTTCCATAGTAATGGAGCCCATCATCACCTTGACATACCACCCCACTATTTATTGTCTTCGCGTTGGGCCGGCTTGTTGTGTATTGATGGGTCCGGAAGCGATACCCGTTCACGTCATAGGAGTTGAACGCTTCTACGGAATGGTCAAAGCCCCTAGCAATTTTTCTTAGCTCGACTTCATCTCTTTGTCAGTTCTTGCCTACAAGTTTAGCACAAGAAGTTTAGAACGAGAAATGACCGATAAATGTAGGAAGTGCTAGCTAATTTGGATAGAATAGTACCAAATTACAAAACCAGCTATCGAAACCGAAACCGCCTCCCTTATCGAAAATTTGCTTGGATTCTTCCGGGTAGGCTCCCTGTGGGTATTCTTCCAATGTATAGCCTTGAATTTCCTATACCGATGAAAAGATGAAGAGTTAGCCACGAACATACGAGTGAATGTTTGCGAATAATTAAATGGTTCGCACTTACTCGATGTACGGCTTCACTTCGACCATGGTGTTTAAGACATACGAGTGGATCAAGGTCCGCTCAGGTAGGTCCGTTCGTACGGCTTCGAGCCACTTGACTTGCCACCAAGCCCCACGAAGATGCTAAGCTTGGGTACTTCTTCATTGTTGGCGGCATTGTAACGGAGGACCGGGTTGTGCTTTGTGGGAATGTTGGGATCATAGTGCTTAGTGGTGAAGTTTGCCACCTCCACGTTCAGGACTGCCTCGGCTATGGATGCTTCGATCTTGCATTTATTGCCAGTCATTTGACGAAGCTTTTGTGTTTCTCTCTCGGGACCAAACCGCCAACGGCCCCAATTCGGGCCCCCTTTAAGCACTCCTCCGCGAGGTGCAGGATCATGTGTTGCATCGGATTAAAAAACCCCGGAGGAAAGATCTTCTCCGGATCGCAAAGCAACACGGGTGCCTCTTCATCCAGCTTCTCAATCACTTTAGTGTCTAACTCCCTAGCACAAATCTGGCGGAAGAAAAACTCAACCTCGCTAGCACTCGCCAAGTCTTCTCGGGGACATAGCCTCGAATCATCACCGGCATTATCCGCTCAAGCCATATGTGGTAGTCATGACTCTTCAGTCCTTGTACTCGCAGCGTTTCAATGTTCGGGCCCCTCATCCAGCTTGGCTGCGAACCCATCGGGGAAAAACAAGGAGTCCTTCATCCATTGGAAGACCTCCCTTTTTTGGGCCTTTGTGAGGCGGAACGGAGCGTGTGGCTTAGTCCAAGTTTTTTGGCACCATTAGGTGGCTGCATGTTCAACTCCGGCCTATCACACCACCTTTCTTGATCAATTCGAGCCTTTATGTTATCCTTCGTCTTCTCGGTGTCCACAATCGTGCTCCAAATGGCTTCACCGATATTCTTCTCGGTGTGCATTACATCAATGTTATGCGGGAGCTCGAGAAACTCAAAGTAAGGGAGCTTCCATAAGCACGGCTTGTGAGTCCATTGGTGTGTCTCCCCATATCCTAAGAAACCATTCCCATCGTGGCTAGGCTCGAAGAGCATCTAACTCGGCCTTGATTTCCGTTCCGGTCTTCGGAATTGGCTTCGGGCCACGGACAACACGGCCTTTCTTGAAACTCTTTACATCACTCCCGTATGCATGCCTCCGCTCAAGGAACTGTCGAGCTTCATCAAAGCATGAATACTTGCCTCCCTTGTTTAGCCGTAAGAAAGTCACGGCCTGTCCGCACCGTGGGCAAGGCCACTTCCCATGTGTACACCACCCGCGGAACAAAGCACGTGCCGGCAGGTCATGCAGGGACGTGTGGTACCACACATACATATCGAAGTACTCCTTCTTTGATGCGTCATATGTTCGGATCCCGCGACCTTCCCAGCCACGAACCAAGTCATCCACCAGCGGTTCCAGGTACACATTCATGTTCTTGCCCGAGTATTTGGGCCCTGGGATTATCATCGACACAAACATGTTCTCTGATCTCATGCAGACGCCAGGGGGGAGGTTCATGGGAATAACAAACACCGGCCAACAACCGTATACCTGCAGCCGACATACCATATGGATTGAACCCATCGGTTGATATCGCAATCGCTACGCTCCTCGGGTCACCCGCTTTCGAGTGGAAATTTCTTCACAAAGTTCTTCCATGCGGTACCATCCGACGGATGTATCATCTTGTCGGTGTATCTCGTTTCCTTCCACGGCCCACCTCATCCGCTCGGGCAGTATCCTCGGTCATGAAGAGCCGCTGGATCCTCGGTAGAACCGGAAGATAGCGGAGGATATTCTTGGCAACCGTGGTCCGCCTCTTCCGACCATCACCATTGCGGTCTACCTCAAAGTACCTAGAGGAATTGCATTTGATGCAATAATTTGTGTCGGCGTGCTCCTCTCCGAATAGCATGCATCCCTTTGGACAAGCGTGTATCTCGCTGAGATGACATCTTAAGGTCACCGAGCAATTTGGTCGAATAGTAGAAGTTTTGCGGCAAGAGGTGCCCTTTCGGCGAAGGCTGCCTACGATGACCGAAGTTCATCGAACCCATCTCTCGCACAAGTTCCTATGGCACTTCAAGGCCATAAGGCGAGCGATGGCATCTAGTTGGGTAACCTCTCGTATTTTCATGTAGGGGTTTCTGCGAAGCAAACAGAGCCTCATAATACTCCTTTGTGTTTTCCTCCGGGTCCTCACTTGTCTCCGCATCCCGAGGTGTCTCCACCTCTACATGAGAGCTTTCGGGCACATTACCATTAGCCAAGTTTTCTAAGCACCTATCAAAACCAAGTGTCATATTCCCCCTAGGTTGAATCTGCCGCACCTCCTTCCTAGCACGTTTCTTTGCCTTTTCTCCATGGTAAGTCCAAATCATGTAGGACGGTGTGAACCCAAACTTGATCAGGTGCAAACTCATAGTTTCCTTGTCCTGTGCCTTTCGGTTAGCGCACTTACTACAAGGGCACCAAACACTTATAGGTCTGCTAGGGATGGCAAACGCCCTATCCACAAACTGCTCGGTCTTTTCTCCCCATTCATCAATATAGTTCCACTGACTGATTCTGCCATCGTACATCCAGCCACGATTATCCATCCTCTAATCAGCAACAAAACAGACGAACATAGCATTTATATATCAAATACGAAATAAATGCATCATATATTTATTTATTTTACGCGTGCATCAACCTGAAACTCTACTAGGTGGGCTCCTAGCAGCCGCCGGATCCGTAGATTGAGTACGTTCTCCGTGCTCTACCCCGATCCGAGACAGAATTTCGGCAGCACCTCCCCGCTGCTCTCCCGATACACGTCTCGGCAAAAAGCCGAGAGGGGTGTGCATCCGGAGAACAACGGGGAGGCGCTACCGAAATCTCGTCTCGGATCGGGGTAGAGCACGGAGAACGTACCCAACTACGCATCCGCCGGCTGTCCCGATAAATGCCGTAAGAGTTACGGTTCATAATATGCGAGACCACTAATGCATATTTATCCGCGTAACCCTTACTGGTCGGGAAGAGACGCCTAGGTATCGCGACGGACTTGGTGATCTAGACATAAAGAAAAAACCTAGGTACAAGAGAGGCGAACGGATTCTCACCCTCGAAGCGTGACCGACAGCCGGCGAAGAAGACCAATGACCCTCCGGCAACGCTCCTCAAGCACCCCGACAACGCCGGCCCCCGTGTCCACCTCGAAACATCGTCTCGCATAGCGAGAAAAATAAATTAGTCATTCAAGTCAAGACTAAATTCTGCCTCATTCAAGTGTCTTATCTTGATCCATCCAAAGGCATAAGGCAAAGTATTTTAACTTCATGCATGATATGAATAAGATACCGGCTCATGTCAAAATATCACACAAATAGCAGTTTTCATTTAAATTTAACACACAAACAACCCATAGATTTCCAACTATCACACAAATAGCCCATAAATTTCCAAACTTCACAACAATTTATCTACATTCCTCACCTTCAATTTGCTGCAGAGATGGGCAGATGCATGGGCGCTAGGGATCGATGGGCAGCAGGGCGTCGGGTCGGGGAAGCAGGCCGGGTGGAGGACCTCCCGAAATCAGAGGAGGAGGCGGCGGTACTTGGAGGCGGCGGCCGGAGTTGGAGGCAACCGCGAGCAGCAGCAGCAGCACGGGCGGCGGCGGAGGAGGGGCAAGCGGCGTCGGCTAGGGGAGACGCGAGCAGCAGCACGGGCGGCGGCGAGGGAGGGGCAAGCGGCGGCGAGGGAGGGGCAAGCGGCGGCGAGCAGGGGCGCGCGAGCAGGAGCTGGGGGCGTGCGGCAGCAGCAGCTAGGGGAGGGGCCCGCGGCAGTGGTTGTGGTGGCGGCGTGGGCGCGACTCCGGCGGCGCGCGGGTGGGCCAAGCAGCAGCGGGCGGTGGCGGCGGCGTGGAAGGGGGGCACAGGCGCGGGTCGAGCTGGGCGTGTTCTGTGGCTCAGGTGCCCCGACCAGGTATCTTATCCGCGCACTTTGCCGTGCGCCGTTCTTTGCCGTGCGGCAAAGGGCCTTTGCCGTGCGGCGACTCTTTGCCGTGCGCATGGCGGCCTTTGCCGTGCGGCAGGGTTCTTTGCCGTGCGCCTACGCACGGCAAAGAATTTTTATTTTATTTTTACCACTTCTATAACACTAAGAATTTTATTTGTAAATTATCAATAACATTAAGTTTTATTTGTAAATTATATTAAACTTGTTTTTCAAAATGTTTATTATTTAATACTATATGTTTCATGTTTTTCAAGAAATGTGTGATTAACCATAACCCTAACCCTAACCCTAAATCCTAACCCATTGATCTAGCCACATTAATCATAACCCTAACCCTAAATCATATAACCCTAAATCATATAACCCTAAATCATAACCCTAACCCTAAACCCTAACCCTAAATCCTAACACATTAATACTTAACCATAAATCCTAACACATTAATACTTATACATGCATCATAAACCCTAACTCTAACCCTAAACCCTAAACCTATATCTAACCATAAATACTTACCCTTTAACCTAAATCTTTGGTTCTCCATGTGTATATGTACTAAACAAACCTAAAGGAATGAAAAGTTACATTGGTGCACCCTCGCGCGGAGAAATCTACGGGGGGTAGACCCGCCGGGGCACGCGTTCCGCTGTTTTGGGGGGAGGAGGGGGATAACGACCGCCGGAGCACCGGAACCCCACCAAACCTTGCATGTGGACCTATTCTATGTGTCAAAGTGTGGTGCAAGGTCTAATGGTGCAAAAGTAGCTCCCCTAAACCCTAAACCCTAAACTGGGGAGGCTTCGAGCCCTAAACCCCTCTAAATCCCTAAACCACGACGCCGGAGCTGCAGAACCATGCATCATAAACCCTAACCCTAACCCTAAAACCTAAACCTATACCTAACCATAAATACTTACCCTTTAACCTAAACCCTAGCCCTACCCCCTAAACCCTAGCCCTAACCCTACACCTAACCCTAACCGAGTAGATCCGGCTCACCGTCGATCGTGTGATAATGGCTCTAGCTGCGGGTGTATGTGCCAAAGGGTCCCAATCTTGGTTCTCCATGTGTATATGTACTAAACAAACCTAAAGGAATGAAAAGTTACATTGGTGCACCCTCGCGCGGAGAAATCTAGGGGGTAGACCCGCCGGGGCACGCGTTCCACTGTTTTGGGGGAGGAGGGGGATAACGACCGCCGGAGCACCGGAACCCCACCAAACCTTGCATGTGGACCTATTCTATGTTTCAAAGTGTGGTGCAAGGTCTAATGGTGCAAAAGTAGCTCCCCTAAACCCTAAACCCTAAACTGGGGAGGCTTCGAGCCCTAAACCCCTCTAAATCCCTAAACCACGACGCCGGAGCTGCAGAACCATGCATCATAAACCCTAACCCTAACCCTAAACCCTAAACCTATACCTAACCATAAATACTTACCCTTTAACCTAAACCCTAGCCCTACCCCCTAAACCCTAGCCCTAACCCTACACCTAACCCTAACCGAGTAGATCCGGCTCACCGTCGATCGTGTGATAATGGCTCTAGCTGCGGGTGTATGTGCCAAAGGGTCCCAATCTTGGTTCTCCATGTGTATATGTACTAAACAAACCTAAAGGAATGAAAAGTTACATTGGTGCACCCTCGCGCGGAGAAATCTAGGGGGGTAGACCCGCCGGGCACGCGTTCCGCTGTTTTGGGGGAGGAGGGGATAACGACCGCCGGAGCACCGGAACCCCACCAAACCTTGCATGTGGACCTATTCTATGTGTCAAAGTGTGGTGCAAGGTCTAATGGTGCAAAAGTAGCTCCCCTAAACCCTAAACCCTAAACCGGGAGGCTTCGAGCCCTAAACCCCTCTAAATCCCTAAACCACGACGCCGGAGCTGCGGAACCATGCATCATAAACCCTAACCCTAACCCTAAACCCTAAACCTATACCTAACCATAAATACTTACCCTTTAACCTAAACCCTAGCCCTACCCCTAAACCCTAGCCCTAACCCTACACCTAACCCTAACCAAGTAGATCCGGCTCACCGTCGATCGTGTGATAATGGCTCTAGCTGCGGGTGTATGTGCCAAAGGGTCCCAATCTTGGTTCTCCATGTGTATATGTACTAAACAAACCTAAAGGAATGAAAAGTTACATTGGTGCACCCTCGCGCGGAGAAATCTAGGGGGTAGACCCGCCGGGGCACACGTTCCGCTGTTTTGGGGGAGGAGGGGGATAACGACCGCCGGAGCACCGGAACCCCACCAAACCTTGCATGTGGACCTATTCTATGTGTCAAAGTGTGATGCTAGGTGTAATTCACCAAATGGTGCATGGCATGGATCCCCGGTCTGACATTCCTCACCTTCGGGCGATAACACTTACCGTATTCTCGGACGTGTACGTCGAAGTGTCCCACCGCGGGTATATCGGGGCTAGACTGTGCCAAAGGGTGCCAATCTTGGTTCTCCATGTGTATATGTACTAAACAAACCTAAACCTATGAAAAGTTACATTGGTGCACCCTCGCGCGGAGAAATCTAGGGGGTAGACCCGCCGGGGCACGCGTTCCGCTGTTTTGGGGGAGGAGGGGGATAACGACCGCCGGAGCACCGGAACCCCACCAAACCTTGCATGTGGACCTATGATATGTGTCAAAGTGTGGTGCAAGGTCTAATGGTGCAAAAGTAGCTCCCCTAAACCCTAAACCCTAAACCGGGGAGGCTTCGAGCCCTAAACCCCTCTAAATCCCTAAACCACGACGCCGGAGCTGCAGAACCATGCATCATAAACCCTAACCCTAACCCTAAACCCTAAACCTATACCTAACCATAAATACTTACCCTTTAACCTAAACCCTAGCCCTAGCCCCTAAACCCTAGCCCTAACCCTACACCTAACCCTAACCAGTAGATCAGGCACACCGTCGATCGTGTGATAATGGCTCTAGCTGCGGGTGTATGTGCCAAAGGGTCCCAATCTTGGTTCTCCATGTGTATATGTACTAAACAAACCTAAAGGAATGAAAAGTTACATTGGTGCACCCTCGCGCGGAGAAATCTAGGGGGGTAGACCCGCCGGGGCACACGTTCCGCTGTTTTGGGGGGAGGAGGGGGATAACGACCGCCGAGCACCGGAACCCCACCAAACCTTGCATGTGGACCTATTCTATGTGTCAAAGTGTGATGCAAGGTGTGATTCACAAAATGGTGCATGGCATGGATCCCCGGTCTGACATTCCTCACCTTCGGGCGATAACACTTACCGATTCCCGGACGTGTACGCCGAAGTGTCCCGCCGCGGGTATATCGGGGGCTAGACTGTGCCAAAGGGTGCCACATCATGGTTTTCCATATGTCCATGGACTAAACAAACCTAAACCTATGAAAAGTTACATTGGTGCACCCTCGCGGAGAAATCTAGGGGGTAGACCCGCCGGGGCACGCGTTCCGCTGTTTTGGGGGGAGGAGGGGATAACGACCGCCGGAGCACCGGAACCCCACCAAACCTTGCATGTGGACCTATGATATGTGTCAAAGTGTGATGCAAGGTCTAATGGTGCAAAATTAGCTCCCCTAAACCCTAAACCCTAAACTGGGGAGGCTTCGAGCCCTAAACCCCTCTAAATCCCTAAACCACGACGCCGGAGCTGCAGAACCATGCATCATAAATCCTAACCCTAACCCTAAACCCTAAACCTATACCTAACCATAAATACTTACCCTTTAACCTAAACCCTAGCCCTAGCCCCTAAACCCTAGCCCTAACCCTACACCTAACCCTAACCAGTAGACCAGGCACACCGTCGATCGTGTGATAATGGCTCTAGCTGCTGGTATATGTGCCAAAGGGTCCCAATCTTTGGTTCTCCATGTGTATATGTACTAAACAAACCTAAAAGAATGAAAAGTTACATTGGTGCACCCTTGCGCGGAGAAATCTAGGGGGTAGACCCGCCGGGGCACACGTTCCGCTGTTTTGGGGGGAGGAGGGGGATAACGACCGCCGGAGCACCGGAACCCCACCAAACCTTGCATGTGGACCTATTCTATGTGTCAAAGTGTGATGCTAGGTGTAATTCACCAAATGGTGCATGGCATGGATCCCCGGTCTGACATTCCTCACCTTCGGGCGATAACACTTAACGATTCCTCGGACGTGTACGCCGAAGTGTCCCGCCGCGGTATATCGGGGGCTAGACTGTGCCAAAGGGTGCCACATCATGGTTTTCCATATGTCCATGGACTAAACAAACCTAAACCTATGAAAAGTTACATTGGTGCACCCTCGCGCGGAGAAATCTAGGGGGTAGACCCGCCGGGCACGCGTTCCACTCGTTTTGGGGGGAGGAGGGGGATAACGACCGCCGGAGCACCGGAACCCCACCAAACCTTGCATGTGGACCTATGATATGTGTCAAAGTGTGGTGCAAGGTCTAATGGTGCAAAAGTAGCTCCCCTAAACCCTAAACCCTAATCTGGGGAGGCTTCGAGCCCTAAACCCCTCTAAATCCCTAAACCACGACGCCGGAGCCGCGAGAACCATGCATCATAAACCCTAACCCTAACCCTAAACCCTAAACCTAAACCTAACCATAAATACTTACCCTTTAACCTAAACCCTAGCCCTAGCCCCTAAACCCTAGCCCTAACCCTACACCTAACCCTAACCAGTAGACCGGGCACACCGTCGATCGTGTGATAATGGCTCTAGCTGCTGGTATATGTGCCAAAGGGTCCCAATCTTTGGTTCTCCATGTGTATATGTACTAAACAAACCTAAAAGAATGAAAAGTTACATTGGTGCACCCTCGCGCGGAGAAATCTAGGGGGGTAGACCCGCCGGGGCACACGTTCCGCTGTTTTGGGGGGAGGAGGGGGAGAACGACCGCCGGAGCACCGGAACCCGGCCCACCAAACCTTGCATGTGGACCTATTCTATGTTTCAAAGTGTGATGCTAGGTGTAATTCACCAAATGGTGCATGGCATGGATCCCCGGTCTGACATTCCTCACCTTCGGGCGATAACACTTACCGATTCCTGGACGTGTACGGTGAAGTGTCCCGCCGCGGGTATATCGGGGGCTAGACTGTGCCAAAGGGTACCACACATGGTTTTCCATATGTCCATGGACTAAACAAACCTAAACCTATGAAAAGGTATATTGGTGGAACGTCGCGCGGAGAAATCTAGGGGGTAGACCCGCCGTCCCGCTGTTTTGGGGGGAAGGAGGGGGACGGCCGCCGGAGCACCGGAACCCCGATATATGTGGGGGATGAGCATGGAGACTAATTTTGTATTTCACATAGTGTAATAAATAGTCATCAAAAAGAAAAACTAATTAACAAAATAAATATAAGTAGTAGATGAAATAAAATAGTTAGAAAAACAAAAAAAAAGTATAATGGCGCACGGCAAAGGGAGAAGCGCACGGCAAAGGACCCTTTGCCGTGCAACTTGTCTGTCTGCACGGCAAAGTTTGGCCGCACGGCGGTGCTCGGGCCTTTGCCGTGCGCTTGTTTCTTTGCCGTGCGGCTTGCGGGGACTTTGCCGTCCCAAAATCTTTGCCGTGCGCTTCTCCAATTCTTTGCCGTGAGACACTTCTTTGCCGTGCGCCATATCTTTCTTTGCCGTGATATGTTTCTTTGCCGTGCGCTGCGCTAATACTTTGCCGTGCATTTTTTCGTTGCCGTGCGCTCTTCCTGCTACGCACGGCAAAGAAATCTTTGCCGTGCAGCAGCTCACGGCAAAGTTTGGCTGCACGGCAGCGCCTGATTTTCCCGTAGTGAGCCGAAGTGAGGCTGCTGCAAAAATCCAACGCACATCTGAAATGCCTATCCCAGCCAAAGCTCAAAACCGGCAAAGAACCACCTACAACTACACGACGTAATTACAAGAGAATTGAAGGTCCACGCGCAAGGACTGTGACGAGCCTGCAGCGCAGCGCAGTGTACCAACCCGCGCACCGGACGGGCCACAATGGAGTAAATTCCGGCGACGACGACGTGATCTAGCGAGGGATGGTCACCGGCACCACTATAAATGGCGTCCGAGCGCGACGTTGCAAAGCACCCATTAAACAAACAAGCTCAGTGTTGTGTGCAGTGCACTGGAGTGTAGTTCAGAGACACACTTAGGTACACACTCACATACCTTACCTGTAATGGCGTCTTCCTCCTGGCTCCCCGTGGTGGTGTGCGCGCTGGTGCTGCTGCAGGCGGTGCCGGCGGCGCGCGCCGCCCGCGCCTTCTTCGTGTTCGGCGACTCGCTGGTGGATAACGGCAACAACAACTACCTGGTCACGACGGCGCGCGCCGACTCGTGGCCGTACGGCATCGACACTCCCGATCACCGCGCCACCGGGCGCTTCTCCAACGGCAAGAACGTGCCCGACCTTATCAGTTGAGTGGCGTCGCCATTGCCAAGCTTTTCGTTGGTTCATGAATGCACTTGATCGTTAACGCTACAGTTGAGCTAACTGGTTCGAAATGTGTTGCATGCAGGCGAGTCCCTGGGGTCTGAGCCGGTGCTGCCGTACCTTAGCCCGGAGCTGGACGGCGACAAGCTGCTGGTCGGCGCCAACTTCGCTTCCGCCGGCATCGGGATCCTCAACGACACCGGCATCCAATTCGTACGATACGTTAATGATGTCACTAACAGTTAACAAGGTACGTAGTAGTATTCTCTAACCAACGATCATTCTTGCGCGCATGCAGGCGAACATCATCCGCATCTCGAAGCAGCTGACCTACTTCGAGCAGTACCAGCACCGACTGGCCAAGCTCATCGGCCCCGACCAGGCGGCGCGCGTCGTGGCCAGCGCTCTGACGCTCATCACCCTGGGCGGCAACGACTTCGTGAACAATTACTACCTCATCCCCTACTCCGTGCGCTCCCGGGAGTTCTCCCTGCCGGACTACATCAAGTACATCCTCTCCGAGTACAAGCAGGTGCTCCGCCGCATCCACGGCCTGGGCGCGCGCCGCATCCTGGTCACCGGCGTCGGCCCCATCGGCTGCGTTCCCGCCGAGCTGGCCCTGCACAGCCTCGACGGCCGCTGCGACCCGGAGCTGCAGCGCGCGTCCGAGGCCTACAACCCGCAGCTGGAGGCCATGCTCGCCGAGCTCAACGCCGAGGTCGGCAACGGCGCCGGAGGGAACGGGCCGGTGTACGTCGGGGTGAACACCAGGCGGATGCACGCCGACTTCATCGACGACCCGCGCGCGCACGGCTTCGTCACGGCCAGCGTGGCGTGCTGCGGGCAGGGACCCTACAACGGGATCGGGATCTGCACCATGGTGTCGAGCTTGTGCGCCGACAGGGACCAGTACGTGTTCTGGGACGCCTTCCACCCCACGGAGCGCGCCAACAGGCTCATCGCGCAGCAGTACGTCTCCGGCACCACCGACTACATCTCCCCCATGAACCTCTCCACCATCATCAAGCTCGACCGCCACCTCCACGACTGATAATCCATCCCATCTCATCTGCTCGATTAGCCGAGTGTTTGCTTTCATGCTTTCATATATAGCCTTGATTTTGTCACCAAGAAAGTACGTAGTGTGTTCATCCAAACACGCACGAGTATGTATTATTAGCAGTCTTTTTTTCCTGTAATTTATATAGTGCCAGCTTAAAGGTTGTAGCTAGTTTGTACTACGTGTTCAGCTAGCAGATCGATATTGTAAGTTGTGAGTGAGGTCATGTTCATGTGTACGTACGTGTCGTGTATGTACGGGTGTGTGTGAGTCATAATACTGAATCATGCATCATGCATGCATGGATACGAGTTCAGATTCAAATTCTCATGTCTACTCTCCCTCTATTATAAGGATGTTTTAGATATTTATTGAGGGCGCGCGTGACTAATTTTTAGATAAGTAAACAAATTCTCACTCAGGTAAGTATGTCGTCGAATTTGAATTACAACACATGCTGCAACTTATGACTAGCATGCATCCTGAACTAAGCCAACAGTTTGGGACGATTTCGTCAGTTACAACTTATGACTAGCTCGAAACATGAAGAATCCAATGGTCAATGTGTTTTCTCCCTCGATTGCAATCTCCATGTGCAACCAGTTGCAACCCCTCATGCTAGCATGAATCATTGTGCAACCTTATGATCTAGGAGTCGGTCGACTGAGATTTAATTTACAGTTAACTGAAAATTAGGAAAACTGATATTTTAATGTGTACGCCCTTTTCTTTCTAGGTTCAGTTCACATTTGCAGCGGAAATTAAGCTCGGAAGAGTGATACAAATGGAACAAAATTGGTATAAACTACATCGATAGGCATGGGTAATCGAGCAGTATCCAGTATGGTCCTCTGTTCATTGCATTTAAACAGTGCTACGTCTGGCTGCCCTTGCATTTAAAGCGGTTGGATTCGTTACAACAACACAACCGCGATATGTGAAGACCACAGCCTAATCTTGCACGACGTGAGTGTGTCGGTTGTCCTGTTCGTGCTCAATGGCAGGACGGTTAGGACCTCCCCTCTCTTGAAGTCCATTTCGTAATGTGGCATCTCCAACCGCCTCCCCATTCGATGACCCACAGATTTTGTTTGCCGGTCGAATGGGGGTGTCTGCTAGTCATGAGTTGTAACCTAGGAAATTGTCCTAAACTCTGTATAAAGTTTCAGTCATGAGTTGGGTTACATGATTCTTGGTGTTTCGAGCTATTCATAAGGATGTTTCGAGCTGGGTTCATCAGTTGGGTTACATGATTTTACCGGAAACTTTTAGTGGATATGCATTTTCTAAAGTAACCAAAAACAAGTTCATATAAGAAACATTTCCTTTGTATTTATCTCCTAAAATATCTTATGCATTCTAAAGTATTCAATAATTTAAAAGTAGTTAAACATAATTTGGACAAAAAGGAAAAATGACACTATAGATAACCCAAAATAATCCCCCGTTTTTTAGAGGGATGGACCCTATAGAGGGCCTAACCCAGCCAATACCAATCCACTATTTATTTTTTACATGATCAGACCGCATACCACTATTTGATGCTTCAAGCATATGGTCTCTGATAACTGCAAGAACACATATCAGTTATAGCTAGTTTCGAAACAAGAGTATCAAACCACGAGGAGCTACTGGTTAGGCGGAAATTCAATTCGGCTCCTGGGTGCGTATGCTCCCTCTACCAACAAAACATATTTCGAAGTGTGGAAAAATTTTGACAAAAAATTCTACATGTACATCTCCATAATATATGTGTATGCGTCAAGTTTCACGAAAAATAATATTTTTTATGGACTATGTAAAAAGAGAAAACTTATCCTGTGAAAAGCATTGTTTTCAGCACTGAATTTTGTCTTTTTTACAGACGTCACATGATAAGTTCATTTTTTATGAAACGACTTTGTGAGCGCGTAGCACATGAAGATGTACGTGCGAATTTTTTGTTTCAATTTTTTGAAATTTAAAATGTGTGTAAGATGCATTTCAAAATATAGGGAGCATATGCTCCCATGTTCCAAAACATCACTCCCCTGGTTAGGGTCTTATTGCCTCTTGCTACTCTCTACTAAGATTACTTAATAGTTGTTCTATAGTGTCAAAATGATTGAAGTAGGTGTTGTAAATGGTTGCAAGAAAAGTAAATAAAGCAGTAAAAACGTTGTAAGGTAAAAGTTGGAGCTAAATAAGACAAAGTGTTCTCAGAGATTATTGGATCCACCTCTAGCATTAGAACTCATGTTAATTAAGATTAAATATGTTTTTAGGCATATTGTGTGGTGGAAAGCTCCGTAATAAGATGCGCCCAAAAAGCCATCGGTTATCGCATCTCTAAATAACCACAACATCTAGCCTTCTGCAGCCACATATGGACCAGTGCTATTAAGAGGTATAGCCATGGTCATCGATATGAGCTTTGTGAATCCCTCTTATCCCCCTTATTCATGTAAAGCGCCAATACGGTAATGTCACTTCCCGCCGTTCACTCTACCACACTTCAAAGGGTAGTTCCTTCTCGAGACCAATAGGCAATATTACATGGTGCACAACATGTAATAACATGAGAGAAAACGAACACACATTAATACTTAAAACCATAAATCATCTTAGATTCATCTCATTTCATGCTAGGGTTTCTTCATCTCCCCAAGAACTAATAGGACTATTCACACATGGAGACAATCAAGAACATCATCATAATCTTGTGGAATGAATTAAAGGAATGAAATGGATTCGAATACAAATCCACAATAGCAATCAAGATTACAACTATGGTTGGAGGATGCTGATGGTGGAGGTGCAGCGGTTGATGATGATGAAGGGGATGATGCCTTATCCTCCGAGGATCAACGTAGAAACCCGGATCTTGCCTTTTTCAAAGTTCCTTCTTGAGATCTAATCTGGGGCGGTGTTTCTCAGTTTCGTGGAGCTGTGTGTGTCCGATATCTGATCCGTTTACGGGAGGTGAAAGTATTTGACGAGGCGGTGCTCCTGGAGGGTTGTACAGGCGGATGGTAGCCCGTACCGGTGCCCGTTAAAGCTCCTGGATGATGTTCTCGCGTTGTCCTTTCGCCTAGATAATGACAGTTTTCATTGATATTTTATTATTGACTTATTATTTTGAGATCCTGTGTAGACAAGCATAAAAGGGCGCGGTAGCGCAATGAAATGCAAAAATCATACCACTACTTGATGATATTTTGATAAACTAGTAATGCAAAAACATGTTAAAATGCATTCATCAATCTCATTTTAAAAAATGTTCACGTTTAAAAAAGTCGAATTGTTCAAAATTTTAACATTTTGGTTGTCACGTATTTCAAAAATTGTCCTATCAGAAAAATGTTCAAATTTTAAAAAGTACATATTCAAAAATTGTTCATATCCAGAAATGATCATTTTTTAAAATATTAACATTTTGAAAATTTCATATTTGAAAAAAGTAGATTCAAAAATATTCAGAACTTTGAAAATGTTCAAATCTAAACATATTCGAATTTTAAAAAAAAAAGTTTAGAAAGGAATAAGTTCGAATTTAAAAACAAAGCTGAAAAAGGAAAAAAAACAATTAAAGAAAAGAGAAAAACAAAAAAAACAGAGAAAACCGACCAGAATACCTAAGAGAACCAGAAAACCACAGAAATAATGGAAACCAGGAAAACCCGGTCAAGAAGGTTCTAGAACTTTCCCAAAACAGGAAAATAACAAAAACTCCCAGATGGCTTCTGGGCCGGCCTGATTAAGAATTCCTAGATGTACACAGTATGTGTTGGCTCGTAATGTTCGCACGAAGCGTCAAATAGGTTCCACAGGCCAGCCCTCTTTTTTTATTCAGAGGAGCTCAGCCCATCCCCTCGGGGACTACTATAGTGACCTGATCGGCTCGTGCGGGGGCGCCGCACACCCCAGCGACCAGGCCGGGTAGGCAGGGCCTCGGCCCATTAGCCTCAGGTACGGTTTTTCTTTTTTTTTTCTTCTTCTTTTTTCTGTTTCTGTTACTAATATTTTCTTTTTCATAATCTAACAATTTTTTTAGAAAAATAAAAATTCGAGAATTTTTCGAAATATGAACAGTTTAAAACTCGATTTTTTTTAGATTTGAACAGTTTTAAAATTTGAACGGATTTTCAAAATCTGAATAATTCAAAAAATCATAATTTGAATAGTTTTTAAAGTTGTATATTTTTATTGAACAAACCAAATTTCAAATTTGACCATTTTTTGATTTGAACAATTTTCAAATTTAAACAGTTTTTAGATATGAACAATTTTCAAATTTATTTTTTTTAGATATGCACAATTTTCAAATTTGAATAGTTTTTTGATATGAATTTTTTTCAAATTTGAACAATTTTCATAAAAAAAAATTAGTTACAAAAGTTTCAAATTAATTTGTTTATCATTTTTTTTGAATTTTAATGTTTTTTAATCCTATAAGAAAAAACAGAAAAGAAAAAGAAACAGAAATGACAAAAACAGAACAGAAAAAATGACTCAAAAAAAGAAACGGCAAACTGGCCCAACACACGAACTGGGCCGGCCCGTACCACGCGCGGGGATGTGCGGCGCGCGGTACGCGCTGACCTGGTCGGTGTATAGGAAATCCCATACCCCTCAGGTTGGAGTTAACACAATTCGGCCGCCTTCATTTTGTTGGGCTTGGCCTATAGGCTTAGCCCACATGCACCCGTCTGGGCCTGGTGTTACATTATTCTCACTGTCTAATACTCTAATGTTAGGAAGAAGAAAAACAAATCTTGTCTTTCCCCTTCCGAATCTGAATCGTTTCCATTGTCGCGGAACAGCGGCCATGCCGAAGTCCAACACCTGTGAGCGTCAAAATGGCATGTGACATGTGTAACTCGCCTAGCTATAAGAAATGGTCCATTCTTTAGGGACAGCTGACATTAGTTCATGCGTTGGTCTCATTGCTTCGGTCAGTGTAATACAATTTTCCTATGATGACGGTGCATTTCGGGAATAAAACAGAACACATTCAGTGATACACACCGGCAGTTCCCTAATCCCTACCTAGAAGACGTTCAAGGTCGGTAAGCCATCACGCACAGGATGCGATTTGATTATGGAGAAACATACTTCGCACACAGGTGGACGGACTGAAGGAATAGAAGTATTCTGGAACGCAGGTCCAGATTAATCGATGGGAACGAACACCGTCTGATGTCCATGGCTCAACGGCGGCTGTACACGCACGCAAGCGTACGCGTACACCATCGACTGTATTTTGATTTGGGCGTCCATCTTGTTAAATCCTTGCTACCCGTGTCAGTTCCGTCGTCTACGTACGATAACTACGTACAGCCTTTCTTCTGTTGGGGTAATCTTCCTTATCAATTCGTCGAGTTGTATTTATTTTTTACTCAGAAGTGGCCATGTGTCTTCCTGCAGCAAGACAAGACAGTCGATGTTCAGATTCAGAGATTTTAGTGTAGAAGGTTCCTGAAAAAAGGTGGTCGGCGGTTTTTTTTTACAGAGTAAAGCAACCTTTATTACTCAATAATTGTTACTCCCTCTTTCCATGTTTAATCGACGCAGAAATCGGACGTCGATCGGCCTTGGGACGGGCTCCCCTTACAACCAAAGCCTGACACCATTGCGCCGTTCAACGCTTCGGTTTGCATCTCCGTAGGCGACGGGTCTAGGATCCTTTTCTGGGGAGACCCATGGATCAGCAGGCTAACCGTCGCAACCCTAGCTCCCGCCGTGGTTGCTCTCGTGAAGCCTAGGACCCGGCGCAGCCGCACCGTCAAGGATGGGGTGGCGGGCAACACGTGGGCGCTGGACATATCCGGCCCCCTCTCGGTTGACGCCATTGTTCTGGGCTGCTTTCCGGGAGGTGGTTCTCGGGGTGGGACAAGACTTCTTCCAGTGGAAGTGGACGTCTAATGGTTCTTTCTCCGCTCGCTCAGCTTACCTCGCCATGTCGGAAAGTACCGTGGCAATGGCGGGGGCGGACAACGTTTGGAACTCCTTCGCTCCGATGAGCTACAAGTTCCACACCTGGTTGGCCCTCCACAGACGTTGTTGGACGGCCGACGGCTCCTTCGCCGCGGGCTCCCCACGCACACGCTCTGCCCGTTGTGCGAAGTCCACAACGAGACGCTCGACCACCTCTCCTTGGATTTCCCTTTCGCCAACGTCGTGTGGACTGGCATCAGCTCGGGGCTGCGAGCCATGCTTCCCACCCCGGTTGCACAGCTCTTGGTTTGGTGGCCAGCGCCTGTTGAGGGGCCTCCCTTGAGCCAGCGGAAGCCGGCGAACTCCCTCATCTCCCTTGTCATTCGGAGCCTCTGGCTAGAGTGCAATGCTCGCGTCTTTAACAAGGTCGAAACCAGCCCCCAACAGCTTGTTCGCCGGATCAGCGATGAGTGGCAACTTTGGACTTCTAGTCGTGGTTTAGGTAGACCCTAGGGCGAGGAGTAGTCGTTGTTTTCAGTGGGTGGTGTGGTCGGCTCCGTCTTTCGTCGCCTGGCGCAACAGTCTATACAATGTACTAGACGATGTCCTTCTTCGAACTTAATACAAAACACACAGATCTCCTGCGCGTACTCGAAAAAAAAGTGTAATCGACTCGGGATATACATAGAATCTCTACTAGCTAGCCTTGACATCGGGTCAATTAAATAAGATCGGAGATAGTAGATCTGATACAAGTTTTGGTAGAAGAAAAGATGGGGGGTCATCTAGGAGAGTGAACGAATGGAACCGGCCGGCATTTGATCCTGCGCCAAGTTAGCTTCTGATTGGTCTAGATTTTTGCGTGGGGTTCACTGCTGGAATATGTAATATGTGTTCTCCATATACAGGTACAAAACAACAGTACATACACGTGTGGGTCCCTCTATCCTCTCCCCCGCCCCTTCGATCCCCATCCCCTCCACTCGGTTCCCCGCGCCCCCATGGCCTCCGTCGCCGCCGGCTGGCCGCCTCCATGACAGACCTCCATCACCGCCGCGCCCGGCTCCACTCCGAGCTCCGCCCCGTCCACGACGCCACCTCGACGCCGCCCAGTCCACGAGGCCACCTCGATGCTGCCCCCGTCCTCGACGCCGCCCTGCCCCCGCCGCCGCCCCCGCCGCCGCCCCCATCCCCGACGCCACCTCGACGTCGCCATGTCCCTGACGCCGCCCAGTCCACGACGCCACGTGGAGTCCGCGCGGGACCGCCAGCCTCCACCGCTCCCTCTCCGACGCCGAGTCCGCGCGCCTGACGGCCCCCTTTGACTCGACTCCCGCGTCGTGAGCGCCGTCGTGGAGCCCAACGGCGACGCGCGCCTCCTCACCCTCGCGCTCGCCGAGAAGCTCGCCCCAAACTCGCCCAGATGCCACCTGGACGTCGCCCCGTCGAGCCGGAGCACACCAGGACCACCTCTCTCACCAGTGTGGACCACTCCCATGTATTGTATGCGTATCGGTTTGTCTCCAAAAAATCCTCAACTGTTGTGTGGGGCCCACTGCACACCTGGACCAATGGTAGCCCACTTTCGGCCAGGTTCACGTGCCCGCCGGTTCAACCATGGATTTTCCGGTCATCTAGCCATGCATCTAGCAGGAGTAGTTCTAGTCGGATATTTTGCTAGTTCATCTGTTGGTTCATTCACCTCACGAGGTGTGGATAGTATATAAAGGTTGCTTTTACAAATTCTGTTGCTAGTTGAGCCCAAGAATTGAGGATCGTTGTTGCTGGTCGCGGTTGTTGTTGTACCTTGGGACTTGCATTTTCTTTACTTTGAAACTGCCAGATTGGCGGAAATTCAATTCGGCTCCCGGATGCGTATGCTCCCTCTACCAACAAAACATATTTTGAAGTGTGGAAAAATTTTGACAAAAAATTCTACATGTACATCTCCATAATATATGTGTATGCGTCAAGTTTCACGAAAAAATAATATTTTTTGTGGCCTATGTAAAAAGAGAAAACTTATCCGTGAAAAGCATTGTTTTCAGCACTGAATTTTGTCTTTTTACACATGTCACGTGATAAGTTCATTTTTTATGAAACGACTTTGTGAGCGCGTAGCACGTGAAGATGTACGTGCGAATTTTTTGTTTCAATTTTTTTGAAATTTAAAATTTGTGTAAGATGCATTTCAAAATATAGGGAGCATATGCTCCCATGTTCCAAAACACCACTCCCCCAGATTGGTGCCTTTTAAGGACGTAAAATGTTGGACCTTATACTCTCCCGCTACAGTAACGAGAGAGGCGATTTGTGAATCGCCGGCCAATCCACCTCACCGTCGAAGCTCCGTCGGGTCCCTCGCTCTCCGTCGGCCGCTCCGGCGGCGGGAGGGTGTGGGAGCCACGGATTTCGTCTGTACATAGCGTAGGGTTGTGCAGGTACCAGCCGGCAGCGTCGAGGAGGTGGCGGCGTGGCCGGTGTGGCGTTTTGGGGCGGTGGTCGACCTCTTCGGTGGTGATGCTCCGGTGGAGTCTCGCCGCAGATCATCCACCTTTCTTTCGTCTGCAGGTCCTTGGAGCTGTTGTGCGAGTTGTCTCTCGCCGGAGGCCGAGTAGCGGATCCGGACCAGTTGATGTGCTCGAAGGAGTTGATGATGCTAGCCATGGCGTTCGAGTTGACGGAGCGAGGTGGAGGCTCTTTGGAGTTCGAGGCTCGATGACTTCCCGCCCGCAGAGGGACACCTCCGATCCAAGGCTGAAGGGAGGTGCAGCGGTGGCGCGCCGTCGGCACAGCTTGCTTGTCGTTGATGAAGACGGGATCCAGAAGGACCTACTTGTAATTTTGCTCTTTGTGTTGGAACTTTCTGTAAGAACTGTGGCTTAATATTATCAGCCTTTTCTCTCAGAAAAAAAAGGACGTAAAACGTTTTTTAGTACATGCAAATACTACATGCACCGCCGTCTGCACTCACGAAGTTACAATACACTTCTCCCTCTAAGAAAAAGAAAGTTACACTACTTGTGGTGGGTCAACTTATGCACAAGCCACCATCCATAGAGTGCAAATAATTTCTTCTTGCAGAATATAATTATTTGGGATTACACTTTATTTTTTGAGAGTGGACTTTTTTTGCGAGTATTTGGGATTATAACTTCGCACAACAAGACAAGACAGAACACTCTTGGTACGCGTGTTCCAGTGGAGTTGATGGGCTTATTGGTCCATCATTAACTTAACTATATCGCACGAGGATAACATATGTACTAATCATAATCTATAGCACAAGTTCTTATCATCATAACACCAATGCTACAACATCCAGAGGTTGATGAAAATTTATTTTCGTTTTGATTGGCAAGCATGGAACACCTGCTTATCTCCGCCCAATTAGATCTTCTCGCTGCCTTTTCTATCTACTTTCTGCAGAATATACAAATTATGGTAATTTCCACATGTTGTACCATGTACATCGACAATGCTTGATGCTAAAAGCCAAAAGAACTCGTAACATATCCATATGCTTAGCAAAATAAGTATCCGTACTAATAAATTTGCAATGCGACGTGGTAGGTCGGGATGGTTTTACAAAAAGCACCTCAAGAATTCAGAAAATAACCCACAGTCCCACCATTGTGGCATTATCCATCCACCTCCACCTGATCCCCCGCCTCCGCATACGATCCTCCTCGCCCTGATTTGGCGCTGGCGTAGAAGCAGCCCCCGGCGGCTCCCACACAGCTTCGCCCACGCACGCGGGCTGGCCGATGCCATGTGTACTCACGGCTTCCACCTTCCCCTCTGGCTAGCCTCCGTTCCCCGGCGCCGCATGTTTCTCTTCGTCCGATCCAACATCGGCGCAGAAGCATCCTCCGGTGGCTCCCACACAGCTCCGCCCACGCATGCGGACCGGCGGATGCCCTACGTGTAAAAACAATGTAAAAAATAATATAAAGGTGTTTCTTATGATAAAAAAAAGTAGACCATGTTTCATGGATTCACTTGACTATTCTCTCGGGATACATCGTCATCTGTGTGTCACCTCGGTTATTCCTATACCCGAGCTCTTTACATATGCACTTTACTTTGTGATAGCCTTCGTGCTTCAAGTTATATATCTTGCTATCACATAATTGTGTGTCTTGTTTACCATAAGTTGTTCGTGCGCATATGTGAAATCTAGTTATATAGGTTTTGTGCTTGACAAATTAAATGCTAGTTTTATTCCGTATTTATTAAGCTATAGAAGTTTTAAACCGTCTTATCCTTTCAAACGGGCTTATTAGTCCATCATTAATTATACTAAAGATGGCTAACATATGTTTCAACACGGTTTTAAAAAATGGCATTTCTAGAAGATTTATTACAACTTATTTTGCATGCAGCATGCTTTCTCCTAGTTAAAATTTTCTTTTAAAAATGTTGTCGCTACTAGATGTCAAGAGGAGAGAATAAAACACATGTTTCTGGCCAATGCACGCCACACAAACCAACCTGGCTAATCCGCAGATAAATGTCTAAATCGGATGTATAGGTGAAAATCATGTATGTGAAAACCATATATGTGAAATTATTATATATACATGAATCATAGCATTATGACTTAAAGTTATCACTATAATTAGTGTTTGACTTCGTGCTCTTGTTATTTGTATCGTTACTTTTTGTGTTTGTTGTGAATCTTGGTGGTTATGTTAAACATTGTGTTATCTCAAGCCAAACTAAAAATAAATATTATTTATATTTAACTTTTATAGTTAATTATAATTCTCTTCTAACAACAATATCTATGGGTAATATTGATATCCTTACTAAACAATGTGAGAGGTAAAAAGCGTAGGTGATTGATGGCCGCAACAACGGTTACGAATGCGTTGGAATTTCAAGTGCTATGTGTTGTAGCAGCGACACGTTTCCCCGCAAGCATAACTTGAAGGTCAATATCACCTACCAAAAAGATGCGTAGTGTTCCATTACGTTTGAACAGCCTGTAAATTTTACTAAAAGCTACCTTGTTACCCCCAAGGACCCCAACGATACTGAAGTATTAATTAGTTACAATGTTACTGAAAGAAAGTGAATAAGATACGAATGAAGTTGACAATTTTTTGTATTTTTGGTTAGTTTACTGGAAAATTTTAAACGGTTATTAAAATAAAGTAAATTTGCTTTTAAGCAAAGAAAATGGATTGAATTTTGTGAGTTCACTTGATCTCTCTTGTGTACATGTTGGCACAAATAACAAGCAACGGACACCGATATTTTTTGTGAATGACGGATTACCCCGGATGTTCTCGCATTTTTGTAGAGGAACACATCCAAATGGGACAACAAGGTGAATACTATATGACGCCCCACTCACCGGTTATCGTCTGGACGAGTACCCCCTCGCTAACTTTTCGTAAGCAGGTCAGCCCCAAGGTAACAGACATCTTTTTTTTCCAGTTTTCGGAAGGCCGGGTTTCTGGGTTTTTTTCTGGTTTACTATTTTTGGTGGGTTTCTTCGGGTTTTTTTTGTTTCTTTTACCTTTTTTGAAGTTTTAAATTTTCAACATTTTTAAATTTTGAAAATTTTCAAAAAATTGATTTTTGTACAGTTTTTGTAATTGAACCATTTTTTTGAATCTAAACATTTTTCAAGAATAGCAGTTCAATGGAAAAAAATTATAACTTTTATGAATATTTTGTAATTATATCGATCAAGTTTTTGACAATCACTGGCTCGATGTGCAATGTCGGTGGTCTTTGCACTACTAGGAAAAAGCATATTAGTGGAGCACCAAAAAAGGCTACCAGTGGTGCACCATGGTGTGCCACTACTACCTGCCATTGCTAAGGGTCAGTATTGGCGCACCATTTGGTGCACCACTTCTAGCTGCAAGGTGTGCCACTAGTAAAAACTCGTGGTGCGCCACTAGTAAAAGGTAGGTGCGCCACTGCTAGATTTTGAAATATGCACGAGTTTATTCAATATTTTTATCTTTATTTTTGCTTGTTTTTGTTGGTCGAATTATTTGCCCCATTCATGTTAATGCTCATAACCTAGCCATTAGCCGGAGGAGGGAGAGGATGGAGGAGAGAGGGAGGAGAGGATGGTGTTCACCGGAGAGGATGGAGGGGTGCCGGAGAGGTTGGAGGAGTCGGCCGGAGAGAAGGTCTTGGGGCATCGGATAGGTTGGAGGAGAGCCGGTCGAAGAGGAGGTCGAGGGATGTCGGAGAGGTTGAAGAAGAGCTGGCCAGAGAGGAATGAGGAGAGGAGGAGGAGGAGGAGGAGGAGGAGGAGGAGGAGGAGGAGGAGAGAAAGAGGAGAGGATGGTGGAGAAGAGGAAGAGAGGATAGAGGCGGAGGAGAGAAAGAGAGGAGGATGGAGGAGGACAAGAGAAATGTGTGGAGAAGGGAGGTGGGTGGTACAGAAAAGCGATTTTACTGAAATGTGACGTCATTTTGCAAAAATAAATGTTGAAATTCATGTTTGCTAATTTTCCTTACAACTAGACGACATAACACATGGACATGTGCAAGGATTTTATTTTTTAATTTTGTCATTTGCTTTTACTTTTTTGAAAAATAAAAGGGCGACCGGGGGATGGGGAGGGGGTAGAATTTTGGTCACCCCTGTGGTGACCCTGCATACCACTGCATGTTGTAGTATGCCAGTCGTTGATATAACATTCGCGAAGTACCAATCCGCAAATATTACATCCCTCAGAGTAGTATAACAGAACATAGCAGGTCCATAACTCATTCATTTATTATTACAAGCCATATATACATGTCATCTCGGAGTTCCTCTTGGGTCCTAAGAGGGCTACTCCTGGGTTCGAGGTGAACCCGACTCAACTTACAATATAGAAGTCTTACTAAGTTATACATTTATTCTCAACGAGCAGCTAAGTACTAAGTGTTCGCACTGCACGGATACCACTACTATTAGGTATGTCTACGCTTGTTCTCCTCCGGAACCCTCCCCGGTTCCGTAGACGATGAGGTAGTCAACTCCTTCTATACCTCCGGAGAGGTCTGGTTCTTCATAGCAGATGTCTTCTGCTCCGTCTTGGTTGTCGTTGTCCTCCTCAAGTCGATTCAGACAATCTAAGCAGGGGATTTAAGAGTGGTATGAGTACGAGCGTACTCAACAAGTTCATTATAGAAAAGAGGTGTTTAATGCACTAGCTACGATATTAGACCAGAAAGTCTAACACCAATGCAGGTTTTGATAATCATTTCTTCAAGAGGTTGCTTTTATTCAGAAGAATTATGTCCGTCAGCCTTCACCGGTTTACTAGAACTTCATGGAGTTCCTTTTCGGCAGCGTTCGCAGTTCCAAATCCCGGAACAGGGAGTGACAGGTCACGATTTATTACACTCTGCAGAGGTGTGTTGCTTTACCCATAAGAGATCTTAACCTTGGTGCCAACCGGGCAGCTTTACCGTCCACACTTCCTTTGGTGTGAGGCCCGGTATAAGTTCTAGCCAATCATGTTCCTCCGCTACCTCGCACACCCACCCTTTGTTGCAAATCCGACCTTGGGTCCTCGCCGGGCTATATCACTTGGATATTGATGCGCGTAGATGACACGTCCGTTGGGAACCCCAAGAGGAAGGTGTGATGCGCACAACAGTAAGTTTTCCCTCAGAAAGAAACCAAGGTTTATCGAACCAGGAGGAGCCAAGAAGCACGTTGAAGGTTGATGGTGGCGGAATGTAATGCGGCGCAACACCGGGGATTCCGGCGCCAACGTGGAACCTGCACAACACAACCAAAGTACTTTGCCCCAACGAAACGGTGAGGTTGTCAATCTCACTCGGCTTGCTGTAACAAAGGATTAACCGTATTGTGTGGAAGATGATTGTTTGCGAGAGAACGAGTAAAGAACAAGTATTGCAGTAGATTGTATGTCGATGTAAAGAATAGGACCGGGGTCCACGGTTCACTAGAGGTGTCTCTCCCATAAGATAAAAGCATGTTGGGTGAACAAATTACAGTCGGGCAATTGAAAAATAGAGAGGGCATAACAATGCACATACATGATATGATAAATATAGTGAGATTTAATTGGGCATTACGACAAAGTACATAGACCGCTATCCAGCATGCATCTATGCCTAAAAAGTCCACCTTCGGGTTATCATCCGAACCCCTTCCGGTATTAAGTTGCAAAACAACGGACAATTGCATTAAGTATGGTGCGTAATGTAATCAATAACTACATCCTCGGACATAGCATCAATGTTTTATCCCTAGTGGCAACAGCACATCCACAACCTTAGAACTTTCCGTCACTTGTCCCAGATTTAATGGAGGCATGAACCCACTATCGAGCATAAATACTCCCTCTTGGAGTTAAGAGTAAAAACTTGGCCGAGCCTCTACTAATAACGGAGAGCATGCAAGATCATAAACAACACATAGGTAATAACTTGATAATTAACATAACATAGTATTCTCTATCCATCGGATCCCGACAAACACAACATATAGAATTACGGATAGATGATCTTGATCATGTTAGGCAGCTCACAAGATCCAGACAATGAAGCACAATGAGGAGAAGACAACCATCTAGCTACTGCTATGGACCCATAGTCCGGGGGTGAACTACTCACTCATCACTCCGGAGGCGACCATGGCGGTGAAGAGTCCTCCGGGAGATGAATCCCCTCTCCGGCGAGGGTGCCGGAGGCGATCTCCGAATCCCCGAGATGGGATTGGCGGCGGCGCGTCTCGGTAAGGTTTTCCGTATCGTGGCTCTCGGTGCTGGGGGTTTCGCGACGGAGGCTATTTGTAGGCGGAAGGGCAGGTAAAGAGGCGGCACGAGGGGCCCGGACGACAGGCCGGCGCGGCCAGGGCCTGGGCCACGCCACCCTGGTGTCTGGCCACCTCGTGGCCCCACTTCGACTCTCCTTCGGTCTTCTGGAAGCTTCGTGGCAAAATAGGACCCTCGGCGTTGATTTCGTCCAATTCCGAGAATATTTCGTTACTAGGATTTCTGAAACCAAAAACAGCAGAAAACAACAACTGGCTCTTCGGCATCTTGTTAATATGTTAGTGCCGGAAAATGCATAAATACGACATATAATGTGTATAAAACATGTAGATATCATCAATAATGTAGCATGGAACATAAGAAATTATCGATACGTCGGAGACGTATCAGCATCCCCAAGCTTAGTTACGCTCGTCCGAGCAGGTAAACGATAACAAAGATAATTTCTGAAGTGACATGCCATCATAACCTTGATCATACTATTGTAAGCATATGTAATGAATGCAGCGATCAAAACAATGGTAATGACATGAGTAAACAACTGAATCATAAAGCAAAGACTTTTCATGAATAGTACTTCCAGACAAGCATCAATAAGTCTTGCATAAGAGTTAACTCATAAAGCAATAAATCAAAGTAAAGGTATTGAAGCAACACAAAGGAAGATTAAGTTTCAGCGGTTGCTTTCAACTTATAACATGTATATCTCATGGATAGTTGTCAACATAGAGTAATATAACAAGTGCAATATGCAAGTATGTAGGAATCAATGCACGGTTCACACAAGTGTTTGCTTCTTGAGGTGGAGAGAAATAGGTGAAGCTGACTCAACATAAAAGTAAAAAGAATGGTCCTTCAAAGAGGAAAGCATCGATTGCTATATTTGTGCTAGAGCTTTTATTTTGAAAACATGAAACAATTTTGTCAACGGTAGTAATAAAGCATATGAGTTATGTAAATTATATCTTACAAGTTGCAAGCCTCATGCATAGTATACTAATAGTGCCCGCACCTTGTCCTAATTAGCTTGGACTACCGGATCATCACAATACACATGTTTTAACCAAGTGTCACAATGGGGTACCTCCATGCCGCCTGTACAAAGGTCTAAGGAGAAAGCTCGCATTTTGGATTTCTCGCTTTTGATTATTCTCAACTTAGACATCCATATCGGGACAACATGGACAACGAGATAATGGACTCCTCTTTAATGCATAAGCATGTGGCAACAATTAGTGTTCTCATATGAGATTGAGGATATATGTCCAAAGCTGAAACTTCCACCATGATTCATGGCTTTAGTTAGCGGCCCAATGTTCTTCTCTAACAATATGCATGCTCCAACCATTAAGGTGGTAGATCTCTCTTACTTCGGACAAGACGGACATGCATAGCAACTCACATGATATTCAACAAAGAATAGTTGATGGCGTCCCCAGAAACATGGTTATCGCACAACAAGCAACTTAATAAGAGATAAAGTGCATAAGTACATATTCAATACCACAATAGTTTTTAAGCTATTTGTCCCATGAGCTATATATTGCAAAGGCGAATGATGGAATTTTAAAGGTAGCACTCAAGCAATTTACTTTGGAATGGCGGAGAAATACCATGTAGTAGGTAGGTATGGTGGACACAAATGGCATAGTGGTTGGCTCAAGGATTTTGGATGCATGAGAAGTATTCCCTCTCGATACAAGGTTTAGGCTAGCAAGGTTATTTGAAACAAACACAAGGATGAACGGTGCAGCAAAACTCACATAAAAGACATATTGTAAACATTATAAGACTCTACACCGTCTTCCTTGTTGTTCAAAACTCAATACTAGAAATTATCTAGACTTTAGAGAGACCAAATATGCAAACCAAATTAGCAAGCTCTATGTGTTTCTTCATTAATGGGTGCAAAGTATATGATGCAAGAGCTTAAACATGAGCACAACAATTGCCAAGTATCAAATTATTCAAGACATTTTAGAATTACTACATGTAGCATTTTCCGATTCCAACCATATAACAATTTAACGAAGAAGATTCAACCTTCGCCATGAATACTATGAGTAAAGCCTAAGGACATATTTGTCCATATGCAACAGCGGAGCGTGTCTCTCTCCCACACAGTGAATGCTAGGATCCATTTTATTCAAACAAAACAAAAACAAAAACAAACCGACGCTCCAAGCAAAGTACATAAGATGTGACTGAATAAAAATATAGTTTCGGGGAGGAACCTGATAATGTTGTCGATGAAGAAGGGGATGCCTTGGGCATCCCCAAGCTTAGACAGCTTGAGTCTTCTTAATATATGCAGGGGTGAACCACCGGGGCATCCCCAAGCTTAGAGCTTTCACTCTCCTTGATCATATTGTATCATACTCCTCTCTTGATCCTTGAAAACTTCCTCCACACCAAACTCGAAACAACTCATTAGAGGGTTAGTGGACAATAAAAATTAACATGTTCAGAGGTGACACAATCATTCTTAACACTTCTGGACATTGCATAAAGCTACTGGACATTAATGGATCAAAGAAATTCATCCAACATAGCAAAAGAGGCAATGCGAAATAAAAGGCAGAATCTGTCAAAAGCAGAACAGTCCGTAAAGATGGATTTTATTGAGGCACCAGACTTGCTCAAATGAAAATGCCCAAATTGAATGAAAGTTGCGTACATATCTGAGGATCACTCACGTAAATTGGCATAATTTTCTGAGTTACCTACAGAGAATTAGGCCCAGATTCGTGACAGCAAAGAAATCTGTTTCTGCGGAGTAATCCAAATCTAGTATGAACCTTACTATCAAAGACTTTACTTGGCACAACAAAACATAAAACTAAGATAAGGAGAGGTTGCTACAGTAGTAAACAACTTCCAAGACTCAAATATAAAACAAAAGTACTGTAGTAAAAACATGGGTTGTCTCCCATAAGCGCTTTTCTTTAACGCCTTTCAGCTAGGCGCAGAAAGTGTGTATCAAGTATTATCAAGAGACGAAGCATCAACATCATAATTTGTTCTAATAATAGAATCATAAGGTAACTTCATTCTCTTTCTAGGAAATTGTTCCATACATTTCTTGAGAGGAAATTGATATTTAATATTACCTTCCTTCATATCAATAGTAGCACCAACGGTTCGAAGAAAAGGTCTTCCCAATATAATGGGGCAAGATGCATTGCATTCAATATCCAAGACAACAAAATCAACGGGGACAAGGTTATTGTTAACCATAATATGAACATTATCAACTTTCCCCAAATGTTTCTTTTTAGCATTATCAGCGAGATTAACATCCAAATAACAATTTTTCAATGGTGGCAAGTCAAGCATATCATAGACTTTCTTAGGCATAACGGAAATACTTGCACCAAGATCACATAAAGCATTACAATCAAAATCATTGATCCTCATTTTAATGATGGGCTCCCAACCATCCTCTAGCTTTCTAGGAATAGAAGCTTCATGCTCTAGTTTCTCTTCTCTAGCTTTTATGAGAGCATTTGTAATATGTTTTGTGAAAGCCAAGTTTATAGCACTAGCATTAGGACTTTTAGCAAGTTTTTGTAAGAACTTAATAACTTCAGAGATGTGACAATCATCAAAATCTAAATCATTATGAGCTACAGCAATGGGATCATTGTCCCCAAGGTTGGAAAAATTTCAGCGGTTTATCACGGGCAGTTTCAGTGGTTTTAGCAGTTTCAGGTAATTTTGCACGCTTTGCACTAGGAGTAGAGACATTGCCAACACCAATTATTTTACCATTAATAGTAGGAGGTGCAGCAACATGTGGAGCATTAGCATTGCTAGTGGTGGTAATAGTCCAAACTTTAGCTACATTACTCTCTTTAGCTAGTTTTTCATTTTCTTCTCTATCCCACCTAGCACGCAATTCAGCCATCAATCTTATATTCTCATTAATGAGAATATAAGATTAATGGCTGAACTGCGTGCTAGGTGGGATAGAGAAGAAAATGAAAAACTAGCTAAAGAGAAAAATGTAGCTAAAGTTTGGACTATTACCACCACTAGCAATGCTAATGATTCACATGTTGCTGCACCTCCTACTATTAATGGTAAAATAATTGGTGTTGGCAATGTTTCTACTCCTAGTGCAAAGCGCGCAAAATTACTCTGGAATCGCTAAAACCGGCTGAAACCTGCTCGTGATAAAGCTGCTGAAATTTTTTCCAACCTTGGGGATGATAATCCCATTGCTTTAGATTGTAATGATTTAGATTTTGATGATTGCCACATCTCTCGAAGTTATAAATTTCTTACAAAAACTTGCTAAGAGTCCCAATGCTAGTGTCGTAAACTTGGCTTTCACAAAACATATTACAAATGCTCTCATAAAAGCTAGAGAAGAGAAACTAAAACTTGAAACTTCTATTCCTAGAAAGCTAGAGGATGGTTGGGAGCCCATCATTAAAATGAGGGTCAAAGATTTTGATTGTAATGCTTTATGTGATCTTGGTGCAAGTATTTCTGTTATGCCTAAGAAAGTCTATGATATGCTTGACTTGCCACCATTGAAAAACTGTTATCCGGATGTTAATCTCACGATAATGCTAAAAAGAAACCTTTGGGGAGAGTTGATAATGTTCATATTATGGTTAACAATAACCTTGTCCCCGTTGATTTTGTTGTCTTGGATATTGAATGCAATGCATCTTTCCCCATTATATTGGGAAGACCTTTTTCTTGAACCGTTGGTGCTACTATTGATATGAAGGAAGGTAATATTAAATATCAATTTCCTCTCAAGAAAGGTATGGAACACTTCCCTAGAAGAGAATGAAGTTACCTTATGATTCTATTATTAGAACAAATTATGATGTTGATGCTTCATCTCTTGATGTCACTTGATATACACTTTCTCGCGCCTAGCCGAAAGGCGTTAAAGAAAAGCGCTTATGGGAGACAACCCATGTTTTTACTACAGTATTTTTGTTTTATATTTGAGTCTTGGAAGTTGTTTACTACTGTAGCAACCTCTCCTTATCTTAGTTTTATGTTTTGTTGTGCCAAGTAAAGTCTTTGATAGTAAAGTAAATACTAGATTTGGATTACTGCGCAGAAACAGATTTCTTTGCTCGTCACGAATCTGGGTCTAATTCTCTGTAGGTAACTCAGAAAATTAAGCCAATTTACGTGAGTGATCCTCAGATATGTACGCAACTTTCATTCAATTTGGGCATTTTCATTTGAGCAAGTCTGGTGCCTCAATTAAATCCATCTTTACGGACTGTTATGTTTTGACAGATTTTGCCTTTTATTTCGCATTGCCTCTTTTGCTATGTTGGATGAATTTCTTTGATCCATTAATGTCCAAGTAGCTTTTATGCAATGTCCGAAGTGTTAAGAATGATTGTGTCACCTCCGAACATGTTAATTTTTATTGTGCACTAACCCTCTAATGAGTTGTTTCGAGTTTGGTGTGGAGGAAGTTTTCAAGGATCAAGAGAGGAGTATGATACAATATGATCAAGGAGAGTGAAAGCTCTAAGCTTGGGGATGCCCGGTGGTTCACCCCTGCATATTCTAAGAAGACTCAAGCGTCTAAGCTTGGGGATGCCCAAGGCATCCCCTTCTTCATCGACAACATTATCGAGTTCCTCCCCGAAACTATATTTTTATTCGGCCACATCTTATGCACTTTGCTTGGAGCGTCGGTTTGTTTGTTTTGTTTTGTTTGAATAAAATGGATCCTAGCATTCACTGTATGGGAGAGAGACACGCTCCACTTGTAGCATATGGACAAGTATGTCCTTAGGCTCTACTCATAGTATTCATGGCGAAGTTTCTTCTTCGTTAAATTGTTATATGGTTGGAATTGGAAAATGCTACATGTAGTAATTCTAAAATGTCTTGGATAATTTGATACTTGGCAATTGTTGTGCTCATGTTTAAGCTCTTGCATCATATACTTTGCACCCATTAATGAAGAAACACTTAGATCTTGCTAATTTGGTTTGCATATTTGGTTTCTCTAGAGTCTAGATAATTTCTAGTATTGAGTTTTGAACAACAAGGAAGACGGTGTAGAGTCTTATAATGTTTACAATATGTCTTTTATGTGAGTTTTGCTGCACCGTTCATCCTTGTGTTTGTTTCAAATAACCTTGCTAGCCTAAACCTTGTATCGAGAGGGAATACTTCTCATGCATCCAAAATCCTTGAGCCAACTACTATGTCATTTGTGTCCACCATACCTACCTACTACATGGTATTTCTCCGCCATTCCAAAGTAAATTGCTTGAGTGCTACCTTTAAAATTCCATCATTCACCTTTGCAATATATAGCTCATGGGACAAATAGCTTAAAAACTATTGTGGTATTGAATATGTACTTATGCACTTTATCTCTTATTAAGTTGCTTGTTGTGCGATAACCATGCTTCTGGGGACGCCATCAACTATTCTTTGTTGAATATCATGTGAGTTGCTATGCATGTCCGTCTTGTCTCAAGTAAGAGAGATCTACCACCTTAATGGTTGGAGCATGCATATTGTTAGAGAAGAACATTGGGCCGCTAACTAAAGCCATGAATCATGGTGGAAGTTTCAGTTTTGGACATATATCCTCAATCTCATATGAGAATAATAATTGTTGCCACATGCTTATGCATTAAAGAGGAGTCCATTATCTGTTGTCCATGTTGTCCCGGTATGGATGTCTAAGTTGAGAATAATCAAAAGCGAGAAATCCAAAATGCGAGCTTTCTCCTTAGACCTTTGTACAGCGGCATGGAGGTACCCCATTGTGACACTTGGTTAAAACATGTGTATTGCGATGATCCGGTAGTCCAAGCTAATTAGGACAAGGTGCGGGCACTATTAGTATACTATGCATGAGGCTTGCAACTTGTAAGATATAATTTACATAACTCATATGCTTTATTACTACCGTTGACAAAATTGTTTCATGTTTTCAAAATAAAAGCTCTAGCACAAATATAGCAATCGATGCTTTCCTCTTTGAAGGACCATTCTTTTTACTTTTATGTTGAGTCAGTTCACCTATCTCTCTCCACCTCAAGAAGCAAACACTTGTGTGAATTATGCATTGATTCCTACATACTTGCATATTGCACTTGTTATATTACTCTATGTTGACAATTATCCATGAGATATACATGTTACAAGTTGAAAGCAACCGCTGAAACTTAATCTTCCTTTGTGTTGCTTCAATACCTTTACTTTGATTTATTGCTTTATGAGTTAACTCTTATGCAAGACTTATTGATGCTTGTCTTGAAGTACTATTCATGAAAAGTCTTTGCTTTATGATTCACTTGTTTACTCATGTCATTACCATTGTTTTGATCGCTGCATTCATTACATATATTTACAAATAGTATGATCAAGGTTATGTTGGCATGTCACTTCAGAAATTATCTTTGTTATCGTTTTACCTGCTCGGGACGAGCAGAACTAAGCTTGGGGATGCTGATACGTCTCCGACGTATCGATAATTTATTATGTTCCATGCCACATTATTGATGATATCTACATGTTTTATGCACACTTTATGTCATATTCGTGCATTTTCTCGGAACTAACCTATTAACAAGATGCCGAAGAGCCGATTCTTGTTTTCTAGCTGTTTTTGGTTTCGAAATCCTAGTAACGAAATATTCTCGGAATTGGACGAAATCAACGCCCAGGGTCCTATTTTGCCACGAAGCTTCCGGAAGACCGAAGAGGAGTCGAAGTGGGGCCACGAGGCACCGCCACCATAGGGCGGCGCGGCCCAGGCCCTGGCCGCGCCGACCTGTGGTGTGGGGCCCTCGTGTGGCCCCCCACGTTGCCCTTCCGCCTACTTAAAGCCTCCGTCGCGAAAACCACGATGCCGAGAGCCACGATACGGAAAACCTTCCGAGACGCCGCCGCCGCCAATCCCATCTCGGGGATTCCGGAGATCTCCTCCGGCACCCTGCCGGAGAGGGGATTCATCTCCCGGAGGACTCTTCACCGCCATGGTCGCCTTCGGAGTGATGAGTGAGTAGTTCACCCCTGGACTATGGGTCCATAGCAGTAGCTAGATGGTTGTCTTCTCCTCATTGTGCTTCATTGTTGGATCTTGTGAGCTGCCTAACATGATCAAGATCATCTATCCGTAATACTATATGTTGTGTTTGTCGGGATCCGATGGATAGAGAATACCATGTTATGTTAATTATCAAGTTATTACCTATGTGTTGTTTATGATCTTGCATGCTCTCCGTTATTAGTAGAGGCTCGGCCAAGTTTTTGCTCTTAACTCCAAGAGGGAGTATTTATGCTCGATAGTGGGTTCATGCCTCCATTGATACCGGGACGAGTGACGAAAAGTTCTAAGGTTGTGTTGTGTTGTTGCCACTAGGGATAAAACATTGATGCTATGTCTAAGGATGTAGTTGTTGATTACATTACGCACCATACTTAATGCAATTGTCCGTTGTTTAGCAACTTAATACTCGGAAGGGGTTCGGATGATAACCTCGAAGGTGGACTTTTTAGGCATAGATGCAATTGGATGGCGGTCTATGTACTTTGTCGTAATGCCCAATTAAATCTCACTATATTTATCATGACATGTATGTGCATTGTTATGCCCTCTCTATTTGTCAATTGCCCGACTGTAATTTGTTCACCCAACATGCTTTTATCTTATGGGAGAGACACCTCTAGTGAACTGTGGACCCCAGTCCATTCTTTTATACTGAAATACAAATCTGCTGCAATACTTGTTTTTACTGTTTTCTCTGCAAACAATCATCTTCCACACAATACGGTTAATCCTTTGTTACAGCAAGCCGGTGAGATTGACAACCTCACCTGTTTCGTTGGGGCAAAGTACTTTGGTTGTGTTGTGCAGGTTCCACGTTGGCGCCGGAATCTCCGGTGTTGCGCCGCACTACATCCCGCCGCCATCAACCTTCAACGTGCTTCTTGGCTCCTCCTGGTTCGATAAACCTTGGTTTCTTTCTGAGGGAAAACTTGCTGCTGTGCGCATCATACCTTCCTCTTGGGGTTCCCAACGAACGTGTGAGTTACACGCCATCAATTACCGTGGGGAATTATAATGGGATCCCCACCCCACCGCTTGTCCCTCGAGATCAAGTGTCTACGGTAAGCGCATCCGTTGATGTACGAGAGGTGGAAACACTTTTGACTACTCCGTCCCACTCCGGATCTTATGGTTAACACGGGTATTACGGCACAAGAATCACTAGACGACATTTGTTGTTTAATCCTAGATGGATATAAACCCATTGCAATGGAACCTCCACCATGTCAACACATTTCATGGTTCCATTGCCAACCACATAGTCATATTCATAGTTATGAAAATAGTGGTTTTGCCTTTTTATGCAAGAGTGATAAACATAGTACTTTGCAAGTAATTTGATAAAAATACTCAAATGACATGTGCAAGCGATGAACTTGCCTGAACACTGCAAAGTGTTGCAGTTGGATGGTTGATACGTCTCCGACGTATCGATAATTTCTTATGTTCCATGCCACATTATTGATGATATCTACATGTTTTAAGCACATTATATGTCATTATTATGCGTTTTCCGGAACTAACCTATTGACGAGATGCCGAAGTGCCGCTCTCGTTTTCGCTGTTTTTGGTTTCGTAAATCCTAGTAAGGAAATATTCTCGGAATTGGACGAAATCAACGCCCAGCATCTTAGAATCCCCGGAAGCATCCAGAACACCCGAGAGCCGCCAGAGAGGGGACACAGGCCCCCGGATGATAGGCCGGCGCGGCCCAGGGGTGGCCCGCGCCCCCTGTGGTGTCGTCGCCCCGTTGACCTTCTGACGCCGCCTCTTCGCCTATAAGAAGCCCCTCGACCTAAAACTTCGAGACGGAAAAAGCCACGGTACGAGAAACCTTCCAGAGCCGCCGCCATCGCGAAGCCAAGATCTGGGGGACAGGAGTCTCCGTTCCCGCACGCCGCCGGACGGGGAAGTGCCCCCGGAAGGCTCCTCCATCGACACCACCGCCATCTCCATCAACGCTGCTGTCTCCCATGAGGAGGGAGTAGTTCTCCATCGAGGCTCGGGGCTGTATCGGTAGCTATGTGGTTCATCTCTCTCTCCTATGTACTTCAATACAATAATCTCATGAGCTGCCTTACATGATTGAGATTCATATGATGATGCTTGTAATCTAGATGTCATTATGCTAGTCAAGTGGGTTTTACTTATGTGATCTCCGGAGACTCCTTGTCCCACGTGTGTAAAGGTGAGAGTGTGTGCACCGTGTGGGTCTCTTAGGCTATATTTCACAGAATACTTATTCACTGTTATGAATGGCATAGTGAAGTGCTTATTTATATCTCTTTATGATTGCAATGTGTTTTGTATCACAATTTATCTGTGTGCTACTCTAGTGATGTTATTAAAGTAGTTTATTCCTCCCGCACGGTGTAATGGTGACAGTGTGTGCATCCGTGTTAGTACTTGGCGTAGGCTATGATTATGATCTCTTGTAGATTATGAAGTTAACTATTGCTATGATGGTATTGATGTGATCTATTCCTCCTACATAGTGTGAAGGTGACAGTGTGCATGCTATGTTAGTACTTGGTTTAGTTGTGTTGATCTGTCATGCACTCTAAGGTTATTTAAATATGAACATTGAATATTGTGGAGCTTGTTAACTCCGGCATTGAGGGTTCGTGTAATCCTACGCAATTAGTGGTGTTCATCATCCAACAAGAGAGTGTAGAGTATGCATTTATCTATTCTGTTATGTGATCAAAGTTGAGAGTGTCCACTAGTGAAAGTCTAATCCCTAGGCCTTGTTCCTAAATACTGCTATCGCTGCTTGTTTACTGTTTTACTGCGTTACTACTGCTCGCATTTATTCATGCCACCTGTATTTCACTATCTCTTCGCCGAACTAGTGCACCTATTAGGTGTGTTGGGGACACAAGAGACTTCTTGCTTTGTGGTTGCAGGGTTGCATGAGAGGGATATCTTTGACCTCTTCCTCCCTGAGTTCGATAAACCTTGGGTGATCCACTTAAGGGAAACTTGCTCGCTGTTCTACAAACCTCTCGCTCTTGGAGGCCCAACACTATCTACAAGAATAGAAGCACCCGTAGACATCAAGCTATTTTCTGGCGCCGTTGCCGGGGAGGAAAGGTAAAAGGCTCTCATACTCCGGTCCCAGGTAAAGTACTTTTCTGTTGCCGTTGTGTGTGTGCTCGAAGCTATTTCCTTTAGATCCTGCAATTGCATCTTTTTGTTTCTTGTTTACACTAGTTTGGCATAATGGACAACAATGAGCTTCTTATTCTATTTCCTGATTTAAGACATGGATGGTTTGATGCGAAAATTAAAAAACCTATGGAACATATTAATATGAACGCTTTGAACACCATTGTTGCTAATGATATGGAAAATTCTAAGCTTGGGGAAGCTGGCTTTGATGAGCATGATATTTTTAGTCCCCCAAGCATTGAGGAGAAAATTTACTTTGATGATACTTTGCCTCCTATTTATGATGATTATAATGATATTGGTCTTTTAGTACCGCCTGTTATGGAGGATAAATTTGATTATGATTACAATATGCCTCCTATATTTGATGATGAGAATAATAATGATAGCTACTTTGTTGAAATTGCTCCCACTACAACTAATAAAATTGATTATGCTTATGTGGAGAGTAATAATTCTATGCATGTGAATAAGAATGCTTTATGTGATAGTTACATTGTTGAGTTTGCTCATGATGCCACTGAAAGTTATTATGAGAGAGGAAAATATGGTTGTAGAAATTTTCATGATACTAAAACACCTCTCTATATGCTGAAATTTTTGAAGTTACACTTGTTTTATCTTTCTATGCTTGTTGCATTATGCTTCTTGAATTTGTTTATTTACAAGATTCCTTTGCATAGGAAGCATGTTAGGCTCAAATTTGTTTTGAATTTGCCTCTTGATGCTCTCTTTTGCTTCAACTACTATTTCTTGCAAGTGCATCATTAAAACTGCTGAGCCCATCTTAATGGCTATAAAGAAAGAACTTCTTGGGAGATAACCCATGTGTTTATTTTGCTACAGTACTTTTATTTTGTATTTGTGTCTTGGAAGTTGTTACTACTGTAGCAACCTCTCCTTATCTTAGTTTTGTTGCATTGTTGTGCCAAGTAAAGTCTTTGATAGTAAGGTTCATACTAGATTTGGATTACTGCACAGAAACAGATTTCTTGCTGTCACGAATCTGGGCCTAATTCTATGTAGGTAACTCAGAAAATTATGCCAATTTACGTGAGTGATCCTCAGATACGTATGCAACTTTCATTCAATTTGAGCATTTTCATCTGAGCAAGTCTGGTGCCATTTTAAAATTCGTCTTTACGGACTGTTCTGTTTTGACAGATTCTGCCTTTTATTTCACATTGCCTCTTTTGCTGTGTTGGATGGATTTCTTTGTTCCATTGACTTCCAGTAGCTTTGTGCAATGTCCAGAAGTGTTAAGAATGATTGTGTCACCTCTGAACATGTGAATTTTTGATTATGCACTAACCCTCTAATGAGTTTGTTTCGAGTTTGGTGTGGAGGAAGTTTTCAAGGGTCAAGAGAGGAGGATGATATACTATGATCAAGAAGAGTGAAGAGTCTAAGCTTGGGGATGCCCCCATGGTTCATCCCTGGATATTATAAGAAGACTCAAGCATCTAAGCTTGGGGATCCCCAAGGCATCCCCTTCTTCATCGACAAATTATCAGGTTCCTTCTCTTGAAACTATATTTTTATTCGGTCACATCTTATGTGCTTTGCTTGGAGCGTCTGTTTTTTTTTTGTTTGAATAAATTCTTGTGTGGGAGAGAGACACGCTCCGCTGGTTCATACGAACACATGTGTTCTTAGCTTTTAATGTTCATGGCGAAGGTTGAAACTGCTTCGTTAATTGTTATATGGTTGGAAACGGGAAATGCTACATGTAGTAATTGATAAAATGTCTTGGATAATTTGATACTTGGAAATTGTTGTGCTCATGTTTAAGCTCTTGCATCATATACTTTGCACCTATTAATGAAGAAATACATAGAGCTTGCTAAAATTTGGTTTGCATAATTGGTCTCTCTAAAGTCTAGATAATTTCTAGTATTGAGTTTGAACAACAAGGAAGACGGTGTAGAGTCTTATAATGTTTACAATATGTCTTTTATGTGAGTTTTGCTGCACCGGTTCATCCTTGTGTTTGTTTCAAATAACCTTGCTAGCCTAAACCTTGTATCGAGAGGGAATACTTCTCATGCATCCAAAACCCTTGAGCCAACCACCATGCCATTTGTGTCCACCATACCTACCTACTACATGGTATTTCTCCGCCATTCCAAAGTAAATTGCTTGAGTGCTACCTTTAAAATTTCCATCATTCGCCTTTGCAATATATAGCTCATGGGACAAATAGCTTAAAAACTATTGTGGTATTGAATATGTACTTATGCACTTTATCTCTTATTAAGTTGCTTGTTGTGCGATAACCATGTTCCTGGGGACGCCATCAACTCTCTTTGTTGTATATCATGTGAGTTGCTATGCATGTCCGTCTTGTCTGAAGTAAGGGAGATTTACCACTCATTTAATGGTTAGAGCGTGCATATTGTTAGAGAAGAACATTGGGCCGCTAACTAAAGCCATGAATCATGGTGGAAGTTTCAGTTTTGGACAAATATCCTCAATCTCATATGAGAACATTAATTGTTGCTACATGCTTATGCATAAAAGAGGAGTCCATTATCTGTTGTCTATGTTGTCCCGGTATGGATGTCTAAGTTGAGAATAATCAAAAGCGAGAAATCCAAATGCGAGCTTTCTCCTTAGACCTTTGTACAGGCGGCATAGAGGTACCCCCTTTGTGACACTTGGTTAAAACATGTGTATTGCAATGATAATCCTGGTGATCCGAGCTAATTAGGACAAGGTGCGGGCACTATTAGTATACTATGCATGAGGCTTGCAACTTGTAAGATATAATTTACATGATAGATATGCTTTATTACTATCGTTGACAAAATTGTTTCATGTTTTCAAAACCAAAGTTCTAGCACAAATATAGCAATCGATGCTTTCCTCTTTGAAGGACCCTTCTTTTACTTTTATGTTGAGTCAGTTCACCTATTTCTCTCCACCTCAAGAAGCAAACACTTGTGTGAACTGTGCATTGATTCTTACATACTTGCTTATTGCACTTGTTATATTGCTTTGCATTGACAACTATCCATGAGATATACATGTTACAAGTTGAAAGCAACCGCCGAAACTTAATCTTCCATTGTGTTGCTTCAATACCTCTACTTTGAATTATTGCTTTATGAGTTAACTCTTATGCAAGACTTATTGATGCTTGTCTTGAAGTACTATTCATGAAAAGTCTTTGCTTTATGATTCATTTGTTCACTCATGTCATTACCATTGTTTTGATCGCTGCATTCATTACAAATGCTTACAATAGTATGATCAAGATTATGTTGGTAGAATGTCACTTAAGAAATTATCTTTGTTATCGTTTACCTGCTCGGGACGAGCAGGAACTAAGCTTGGGGATGCTGATACGTCTCCGACGTATCGATAATTTCTTATGTTCCATGCCACATTATTGATGATATCTACATGTTTTATGCACATTATATGTCATTATTATGCGTTTTCCGGAACTAACCTATTGACGAGATGCCGAAGTGCCAGTTCTCGTTTTCTGCTGTTTTTGGTTTCGAAATCCTAGTAAGGAAATATTCTCGGAATTGGACGAAATCAACGCCCAGCATCTTAGAATCCCCGGAAGCTTCCAGAACACCCGAGAGCCGCCGGAGAGGGGACACGGGCCCCCGCATGATAGGCCGGCGCGGCCCAGGGGTGGCCCGCGCTCCCCTGTGGTGTCGTCGCCCCGTTGACCTTCTGACGCCGCCTCTTCGCCTATAAGAAGCCCCTCGACCTAAAACTTCGAGACGGAAAAAGCCACGGTACGAGAAACCTTCCAGAGCCGCCGCCATCGCGAAGCCAAGATCTGGGGGACAGGAGTCTCTGTTCCGGCACGCCGCCGGGACGGGAAAGTGCCCCCGGAAGGCTCCTCCATCGACACCACCGCCATCTCCATCAACGCTGCTGTCTCCCATGAGGAGGGAGTAGTTCTCCATCGAGGCTCGGGGCTGTACCGGTAGCTATGTGGTTCATCTCTCTCCTATGTACTTCAATACAATAATCTCATGAGCTGCCTTACATGATTGAGATTCATATGATGATGCTTGTAATCTAGATGTCATTATGCTAGTCAAGTGGGTTTTACTTATGTGATCTCCGGAGACTTCTTGTCCCACGTGTGTAAAGGTGACAGTGTGTGCACCGTGTGGGTCTCTTAGGCTATATTTCACATAATACTTATTCACCGTTATGAATGGCATAGTGAAGTGCTTATTTATATCTCTTTATGATTGCAATGTGTTTTGTATCACAATTTATCTGTGTGCTACTCTAGTGATGTTATTAAAGTAGTTTATTCCTCCCGCACGGTGTAATGGTGACAAGTGTGTGCATCCGTGTTAGTACTTGGCGTAGGCTATGATTATGATCTCTTGTAGATTATGAAGTTAACTATTGCTATGATGGTATTGATGTGATCTATTCCTCCTACATAGTGTGAAGGTGACAGTGTGCATGCTATGTTAGTACTTGGTTTAGTTGTGTTGATCTGTCATGCACTCTAAGGTTATTTAAATATGAACATTGAATATTGTGGAGCTTGTTAACTCCGGCATTGAGGGTTCGTGTAATCCTACGCAATTAGTGGTGTTCATCATCCAACAAGAGAGTGTAGAGTATGCATTTATCTATTCTGTTATGTGATCAAAGTTGAGAGTGTCCACTAGTGAAAGTCTAATCCCTAGGCCTTGTTCCTAAATATCGCTATCGCCGCTTGTTTACTCGTTTTATCGTGTTACTATCTGCTCGCATTTATTCATACCACTCGTATTTCACTATCTCTTCGCCGAACTAGTGCACCTATTAGGTGTGTTGGGGACACAAGAGACTTCTTGCTTTGTGGTTGCAGGGTTGCATGAGAGGGATATCTTTGACCTCTTCCTCCCTGAGTTCGATAAACCTTGGGTGATCCACTTAAGGGAAACTTGCTGCTGTTCTACAAACCTCTGCTCTTGGAGGCCCAACATTGTCTACAAGAATAGAAGCACCCGTAGACATCAATGGTGTGGACTGACCCTTGTCCTCTGTTGCTAAAAAATAGCATCATTGTCCGATAAGGGCAATGGTTAAAGAAGCAATTATGCATGCTTTCGGATTTTAGGGTTTGGTTCCCCCTTCCCGGTGCTTTATTATTTCATGTTGGAAGTGATTACTAAGAACAATTTAAGGATACTCTATTTAAGGCAAAATATTACCTTGAAATGTTGTCAAGGTGTTTTTAGAGTCCACATTAATTTATGGACTTATTTTATCATAAAAAATAGTGTGTGTTATTTTTGATGATTATTTATTTAATCCTTGCCTTTAATTATGGTCCAAGTTTAATTGTCTCAAAAATTCTATCTCATATTTTATTATGGTAGAGAATTTCATACTGAGTGATTTTCATATTTTTATTTACTTTTTTGGAGTTTTCATCTATTTTCTAATTTTCCTTAAAGTTTGTGTTTTTAACAAATTTGTGAAAAGACAATTTTGCCCCTGGGCCCACCGGTCAGGAGAGCCCAACTGGTTTGGGTTAGACCCGCACGGTCCAACCAACCGGTGCGGTCGTTCCCCACTTCTCCTCTTCCCCGTGTCGCCTCGAACTCTAGCCTTCCCCGAGCTCTGGCGACTCGCGTCGCCGACGCCGTCGCCGAAATAATCTGGCCGTCTCCGGCTAGCTCCAGCGGCGTGGCTGGTCGCAAAAGGACCACCGTTCGACGACGCACCAGATCCTCCGTGTCGATCTGGCCTGCGTTGCCTACCCTGCTCGCCCGCAACACATCTGCATGCACGGCCGCATGGATCCGTGGTGCCCTGTCGCACGCCAGCGTTCCTGACGCGATGGCGCTGCCGTGTGCACACCGTGGTGGAGCTGGAGCGTTCATGCCCGGCGACGCCTGGCCTGGCCGCGGCCTGGCGCTGCCATGGTCGGGCCGTGCCGCCGTGCCGCCATGGGCACGCTGTGGTGCTTCTGCTCCAGGTACATTCGCCTCCCTCTCTCTCTGTCTTGCTCTCCTTCTTCGTCTCGCCCCAGCTACGGCGGTTCCTCCTCTTGGAGATGTGGCCGTGCCGTGCTGCTGCTACTATTGCTGGGTGATGCTAGCTACTATGGCTGTGCTCTCTGCTGTTATAATTGTGTGCTAGTTGCTGCTGCTCTGCTCGCCATGGTCTAGCTTAAGCTGTGCTATCTTTGCTGATGTGTGTTCCATGCTCTGGCTTACGGTTTCTGTTCATTTATGTGGTTGTGCATGCTGCTATTGATATAGATGCTCATCTGAACATCCCTAGCCATTGTTGTTGCTTGCTTGCTTGCTTATGCTATGCTATGTCCTGGCCCCCCTGGCTCACTATTGTGAGTAGTTCTTGCTTGTAGCAAGTGCCAGTGCCTCTGGTGGCTTGTTCTTTGTGTCCTAGTTCATGGTAATGCTCAACTGAGCATGATGGTTTGCTAGAGAACTCCCTCTCTTGATGATATGTTACTGGTTACAATTTCACCTGCATATGTTCATTTATCTGTGATATGTGAGTTGATTAATTGTGGCTCTGGATGATCATTTAATTACCAGGACCTCCTGTTGGTTCAGGCTTATGCATGAGTTCAATTCTCCTACTATTGTTACTGCTAAGCTTAGCTCTAGCATGCTCTGTTAAGCTCTGATGATCATATGATCATCAGTTGCTTGTGAAGGCTGTTGTTTTGTGTCTGTGCCTCCCTGCTGCTCTCTCAGGTGTCTGTGTGACACACAGGCATGTGCTGGTGGTGTGATGGTGCTTGCTCAAGCATCTGTTGAGGCTTGCAGTGATCCATTGGATCACATGCAAGGCTCCAGTGCTTGGTTATCTTGTGTATGTCATTTATCTGTGTAGCTTTGTCATGATTTAATAGATAAATGAGATGAACTGCTTGCAGTGATGAATCTTATGATTAATTTGCTTGAGCTATAGGGATGCCAACAATTGTTGGGGACCCTAGCTCACTCTGAACCCATCAGGGTGATGATGAAGTGGCTTGGTTTGATGGTTTTTGTGGGTTTGAGGTGGCCCTGGCAGCATCTTTTTGCTGTCATAGGGTAGCTCCCCCTCTGTGGCTTTTCTGTGGCTCTCACAGGCTATCTGTTTGATCCATGGTTGGATTTACAATGGCTTTTGATGTTGACAAACATGAATAGACACTTGATTGTCTATCTGTCTGATGGTGTAATAGTCATGGGTGCTAGATAACTTGGGCTGGTTAGATAGGTGTACATCCTTGCTGGATTTCCCTGGTTATGCCACTGATTTGGCATAACCAGTGTTCTCTTGGGTGATTTCCTATTGGTTTCTCCCATATTTGCTTGCACCAACTGACTTGGTAGCCAGATGATGACACAAACAGGGTACTCACACCCTATGGCTTGTGTGTGTTTGATGCACATGCTTATTTATGAGCAAAACCATGGCTTGCTCATGTTCATCAGTGTATACCTTACTCCAGCTCCTAGAAAAGTTGTTGGTGTAGAGGATTTCTTCTGGATGGTTGGTTTGCTTGCCCTCGCTCCTCCCGGCAAGCTTCGATGCTCGCTTTGTTTCCGTTAGTTATCGGAATAGGTTGAACAGCTCGTGGCTGTTCTTCCCGTTCTTGCTGTTCTTGGTGTTCTTAGTGTTCTTACCCTTTGAAGCCTCGTCGATGAAATGGCTAGGGTTTGCCTGGTGAATAACTTTTATATCGGCCCTCTCCACGCCTCTCTTGGTCGACAGCACTTGCCTGGTCACTTTGGTGACCCTCCCCTGGCTATGTGTGTGTGGAATGCATGCAGCACTCCCTGGCTTGCTGTTGAGCATGCACACTAGCAGTGTGAGCTGCCTGTGTGTGTGTGGGGGGGACTTGTGCATGTGAGTGGATCAGCTCGGCTGATTCCTGGTCATATCCTCTCAAATTTTCATTCTTTTGCTAACCTGCCAAGTGGCAATGCCACTTGGCATAACCTTGTGTTTGATTTGTGTGTGTTTGCAGGGATCAAGAGTTGATCAAGATGAAGTTCAAGATCATTTTGTACAAGCATTTCATGAAGATTACTTGTGTAGTTTAGAACATATCATTTACTTGTAATTTTACTTTTACTTTTTCTTTTTCTTCAATTCTTGTAATGTGTTGTAAATTCATAATTCAATTCTGGATATTGTAATTGACATTGTATCTTGTGTGAATATCAATAAAGCTCAAGGTTTCTCTAATGAGCTTTAATTATATGTTGTATTATTTGATATACTTGATTATGGATATTTGTTTAATGAATTACCTCAATTTGAATTATGAAATATTCATGTGATGTTTAAATTTGAAATTCAAACTCAAGTTGTTTGAATTCAATCATGCAACTTAATATTTGTGATGCACTATCCCCTCTCTTTTAAAAAAACCCTAATAGAACTAATTGAGGTGCAAGTTTATCGCACTCTCGAAACCCTAACCCTGTAAGGTGTCGAGACAGAAACTTGTCCCCCTTCGATGCAGTTTTCTTTAAAAGCGCGAAATTTCCCCAGATTTTACGATGCAATGCACATCCCTTTCTAAATTCTACCCCTCGATCGTCTCTAAACCTGGGATATTACAACCCCTTACCAATGGCGCACCATGGTATGGTGCGCGACTACTATCTTGGTAAAGGGGACCAAAATTCTGCCCATTTTAACACACTTAGCAGAGGTGCACCAGTGGAGTGTGCCAAAATTTCAAACCCATGCCCTGACTTAATAGTGACACATCACAAGTAATGGTGTGCCACTGCTAAGTTTTTTTCTAGTGGAGCACTGGTTTGTGGTGCGCCACTGGTATATAGCAGCAGCGCACCAAAACTATAGTGCACCACTGCTGGTGATATTGTGGCTAGTTGTTTTCCTAGTAGTGTTGTCGCTAGGAAATTCTTTTCACTTTTTATCGTCGCCACCAGTAAAAACCACACCTAATGCCAACTCTCGGGTGATAATGTTATCGGATGAAACATAATGTTCCTTTCAAATATCAAGAAATTTCTAAAGTTTTCAATTCGTCGCGTATGAATCATGAATAGCACATGTGTTACCGTGTTGTATATATAGTAAGATCATGGTAAATCTCTGTAAGACAATCAGTCTTATTCCTATTGAATTTAGAAAATATGCATATTTTTTTGATACCTAGTCGGAATTTTTGGTTCAAGGTCCGTTTTGCGCGGTGTTCACTAAAAACAAGTATAACTTTCTCGTACGAGATTCACTTTTAACATACAACCACACTCATGTGTTCAGAAAAAAGACACATATATAAAACATCTACTATATGTATTTAAGGAAATCAAGATAGGGCCTACCTTGCCCTACTAGAGTCGGCGTCGTTCTCGCTAAATCCCAGCTAGCCGAGTCAGTTCGGTCGTCTACGTCCAAGTATGGTACTACGGCAACAGCCTACTGTAGTTCTGTTGGGGTAGCTCCTTCAATTCGTCGAGTCAGATATTTTATTCAGTGGTCAAGTCTTCGAGCAACAACACAGGGGATTTCAGAGATTTTAATGTGGAACGCTAGCTAGCTCATAGAAAAAGGTCGTCGTCTTCGTGTTTTCTAACCTTAGTCACCCGACCGTTCGCTGGCTTCTAACCACTGGAGTGCACTATCATTCTATCAAGAACCAACAGAAATCCGTCCATAGATTTGTAATCTTGTCAACATTCTTACCTAGCTGTCCCCGGTTCTTTCAGAGATGGTACGCAAGCTAGCTATAGTGATGATACCGCTTTATTTCCATTATACTTTAGGACTTGGCATTTCTGAATTTGAAACACCTAGATTGATGCCTTTAACCCAGGACGCACAGCAAATTAAATTACCACATTACACTATTTTGAGTTTTTGACTACATGCAAGTACTGCATGTACCGCCGTCTGCACGCACCAAGTTACGCTGCTTGTGACGGGTCAACTAACGCACGGCCGCACAGGACACGAGGGCAAATCAAATAGGAAAATCACGTAGTATGCAGTATTTTTTTAGCCATTCATGACACGTTTCCACTACTTTGCACAACAAGACAAGATTGAACACCCGCGTACGCCCGTGTAATCAGTGTTTTTGCCATGCTTACAATGATGCTACAACGGCCGGACGTTCACCGAATTGATTTTTCATTTTGACCGGTATGCATTAATGATGCTTAATTATCTGCATCAGATTAAATATTTTCCCTATGTTTTCTCTTTTCTCTGTATACTCCCTCCTTCTATAAAGAAATGTTTGAACAATGGATAAATTTGGACTCGTATCTAGATACTAAAATAGGTCTAGATACATTTAAATTTTAGCAAAGTTAAGATATTCTTTTATACACGGAGGAGTAGAATAATTGTGTTTCTTTCAATGCTATATGATACTATCACAATAATTATATGGAAACAGAGTATGTCATTTCTGGCGTGAACGTTACACCTTATTTACAGCAAGCTCCATGAACCCTCTATTTGAATTTAGTCTACATTTTAGTAAAAATAATTTAAACTAGTGTTGCATTTATTAGTACTACTTACATATGTGAACAACCAATTCAAGCTACATTGGAACTAACACCGTCCAATAGAAAAAGCAAAACCACTTCATTTTAAGTGTTGTTGTTGACTAAAAGCTCGAATATAGATTATTTAGGAACAAATTTTTTAAGGTTAGAATGACTATTTCAGAATAGAGAGATTAGTTTTATTTTAATGTTGTAATTATGGGATGCGAGGAATTGAGAATCAACCATAGGTTTTTGGCATGAGAAAGTCATGTGACCAACCTGATTGGTCTGCCCAACCCAATTAATAAGAATACTATGTACAATTGTAAAGTGCATATATGCGAATCTTTCTATATTTATGAACCATAAGGAAAATTTGTAATGCTAAATGGATATAGTGAGTGTCATTGTTTCTCGTTGTTTACTTGGTACTAGCTCTTGCTATTTTGTGTCCTCTACTTTGCATTTATTTTATGTGTTATTTATTTAAAACATGGTTGATTAAAACGACTTTAGATATCAACGGAAACTATACTAGGAGCTTTTTATGGTGATTGGGATGGTACTCAGTTTGGAACCACTGCATCTGAATTTTTGTAGCCCTTGATTATAACAATTGATTAATTTTATTGAATTGTTTCAAGGATGGGTAGCTAGGTACCTATGGTTGGTTCTATCCATGTATATGGTTGTATTAGCTACTCGTACTGTCATTTGTAATATATACCACATCATGCGTGAATTCCTTCTACCTCAAACATGTAAATCGAATTGAGTTGAAACTATCAACCAACATTCATGGACACGGCCTCGAGAATGTTTATTTTCATCTATGTTGGAGTGACGTCTGCTTTCCAACAAACCCACGCTGGTGTAGATGTCATACCCAACTCAATCAACAGGCACACATGCATTATCCTTTTCACTCTCTTGATACATTGGTGCTTCCCTTGAGAATGTCGTCATGGCCACGGGGTACTGCCCGTGGCCGGTGATAAGAGGATTCAAGCATCAAATTACTATAGATTACATGATTTTGCTACATGTCCCACACTTTTGATACCATCAGGCAGTCTAGTACAACTTACTTTAGCATCTTCAGACCACTGATGGGCGGAAGGTTCCTAAAATTGCTAAACATTGTAAAATTTGTATTCTACTAAACTTTGTACTTATTTAAATTTTACTTCAATAAACTACAACATTAACTAGTATATTTTATTCTTACTTAGTTGTCCTAATTAAGCACATAACAATATTAATAAAAAAATCATGGTGTTTATACCATTTAAAGATTATGATTGAAACTAAAATACAAGTTTTCTGAGGTGAATGCTCATTGGCGTGATAAAAAATGGGATGAAAACTACAAGATAGATATCAAACATAAATCATATCTTGTAGATAAAGACAGATCCATTTTTTTCTTCCTTGGACATTAGACATTATTAAGATCCTCGGACCGAATCTCCTTAAATTTGAGAGAAAAAATGATACTGAAGAAAAAAATCACATGCCTCTATATTTTAGCATCCTTAAACATATTGGCATGGATATCTAAAGCATATGGTCCAACAAATATCTCTCACATTGATTTTTCTAGTGTATGATTAGTTGTTACCCAAATAGACTTCCTCCGTTAGGGATTCCAGGGCTGGCGTGTATCACTAGATCGTAAATTTGATTCACATAATACAATGTATGTATCACAAAATATATGTCATTAGAAAGTTCAGATGTTCTACTTTCTAATGATTTTTTTTGTGCTATACAATTCATGTTATGTTGATGAAACTGATGCGCCGGGCTTATAATTCCTAACTGAGGGAGTAAATTTTAGAGTGTACATAGGGTTTGTAGATGAACATTTTATGTTACTGCACTAACGGGAGATACAATTTAATTTCTTATTTAGCGACCAAATGAATGTTGATTGATGTTATTGTAAGCACACTGTAAGCACATAAGATGGGCTGGACACACCTTCTGATGTGTTGTCACAACGCACGGGCGACCGCATTAGCACGTGTGCACGTACACCGTCGACTGCTTTTTGAATTGGTCGTCTTTCTTGTTAAATCCTAGATAGCTAGCAGTGTATATGTTAAATCCTAGACTGCTTTTTTTATCTGACCGTTTGGTTTCAGAGGGAGCGCTTCGAAGCTCTGCTGGCTGTTAATATCATGGAGCTTGTTTCTTTCCATGGTGCTGGTGGAGAAGGTCATGAAAGTCAAGATTGGTGTAAGAGCAATGGTGGTCGGATCTTGGTGGTGAGATGGAACTGGCTTGGTGTTCGGGCTTCACAGCAGCGGTATGAAAGTGGGGGCGACAACATAGGTGAAGTTCAGAGCCCTACCTTTCGTGGTGAAAACCCAAGGTCCGGCCTTAACTGGTTGTGCCTGGCAATGACCTTGTTGGAGGCATTGTTTTGAGAGCGGGGGCTATCTTCAGGGTGAAAACCTAAGATCTTTGATCGGGCGACGACGGTGTTAGAGCACTGTTCCCTTCTTGAAGGCGTCGTTTTTGAAAAGTCTGTATTTCAGGTGTTGTCTTGGCGGTGGATGTATTGCTGTTGTTAGGCCCGAGATACTGTAGCGGGACTTTTGTTTCTTAGTTTTCTTTTCTTTTTTTGGCTGTGTGCATCCGTAGTGCCATTAGGGTGGTGCGTTGTTGCAGAGGCTGAGTGTAATTGGTATCTTTTGATATTAATATATTCCCTTTATCGAAAAAAATGTTCGGTCGTCTATGTATGTCCAATGACGACGATTACATCCTACTGTAGTTCTGTTGGGGGTCATCTTCTTCTTCATTTCGTCGAGTCGGACATTTTATTCAGTGGTCAACTCTTTTGCAGCAAGGCAAAGGAGGAGGAGACGTTCAGAGTTCAAGTTTTTTTTTTTTTGAGAGAGAGTTCAGAAATTCTAATTTAGAACGTTCTACAAAAAGCTAGTCGTCGTCGTTCTTGTGTTTTCTAACCTTTACTGAAGCGATCGTTCGTTGGCTTCTAACCACTGCATTATTATCAAGACCCAGCACAAATCTGGCAATTGATTTATGATCTTATCAAGCTACTCCCTAGCTGTGTCGATTGATAGTTCACGGGCTGTCTGTCTCTGATATCTGATATGCAGAGCTATGGCAAGTTCTTTCAGAGATGATACGCAAGCTGTAGTGATAATTACGACTTTTTTCCTTGCGCCTCAGGACTTGCCATTTCCGAAACTCTGAAATAGCTAGATCGACGCCTTTAAGACGCACAACTAATTAAGCTACATTGCACTATTTCGAGTACTTGCACAAGATCCATGTACCGCCACCTGCACTTACAAATTTAGACTACACTTCTCCTTCTAATCTAAGGAAAAGGAAGTCACACTACTTGTGACGGGTCAACTAATGCACAGGCAGCCATGCATCTAGTGCAAAACCATATTTTGTGGCGAAGTATACTTGGTTATAACTAAGCTTCTTGTTTACTATATTCAGTGGTGTATGACACGTTTCGACTACAATTTCGCACAATGAGAAAAGATTGAGCACCTGGCATAAACATGTTCTTGCCAGGTGTGTTACATGCTTATTTAACTAAAGAATAGATCGTGGTCTAATAACATATATGTTGATTATATGCTATAACACGAGTCCTTCTTATGACAACAACAATGCTGCAATAATAAGAGGTTAGTAGTAGAATTGATTTTTATTTTGAATGTTAAGCACCAAACAATGTGTATTTCTGCCCAATTAGATCTTCTTACTATGTTTTCAATCATCTTTCCCTATTAAAAACTTATATTCTTTTCATATGTTGTATGATGTATTCACAAAACTTGATGCTTAAATGTATCCAGTTGTCCAACAAAATAATTATATAATCATATAAACTGGAGCCTGAAACCGATAATGCTAATCATGTGAGTTAAAGCACGAAACACAAGATGAGAACACAAAAAACATGTTACTTTAACATATATGTTACAATTTATTTTATAGAAAGCATCACAAAAGCACATTTTCATTCCAGAAAACAAAATGTTCCAACTATTAGATGCCTGAAATCATGATTCAAACTCTGTTTTTTTGCATGTTCACGTCACACAAATCAATTATTTTCTGTTCTTTCTTTGCATCCGTTCTGCTATGTTCATTTATTCAAAAGATTGTTTGTCAAGAATTTAAAGCAAATAAAACATTATTAATATTTATACTAAAATTTTATACTTAATCTATTTAAACTACGATATTAAGTAGTATAATTTCTATTATTTAGTTATCATAATTAACTCGTAATGATACTCCAATTAGTAGTAATGGTATTTTTGTTATATGATCTACTGAGTATTATTAAAAATACATTTGCATTATAAAAAATTCTTGTAAATAAAATGATAGTTAGTTTTGTTCCTTCTTTATACATCAAATTTTATAAAGATCTTTAAATGTGAGAAAAAAATTCAGAAACACATGCCTACCCGGATTCATGAATGACAGTGTACATATATTTATGTATTTACGTTCTGGTATATTTTAATAGTATTGTAAAATATCTTGACATAGATATCTGATGTGTGTGGTCAAACAAAACATGTTGACATCGATTCCTGCTACATGATTAGGTATTAAGAGAAAAAATTGGAGTACATTTAACACGTTTAGATAGACATTTCTCACTGGTGTGAGATAATCAAATTTACTTGTTATCGTAAAAATGGGTTTGTGGATTGATGTTTTTTCTCTGTTCAAAGTTTATACTTAGTCATATTACAACACAACAATTGATGCATGTAAGAAGATTATACTATGGTTTTGATGCGAGGTTGGCATGTTGAGGACCCGCAACATGGATGAGGATTCTACATGTCAGATGGTTATCCATGGATACAAAATTCTTGGAGAAAATATCTGATAGAAGAAATCAGATTTTTTTTCTTAAAATAGGGAAAACCCCAACCTCTGCATCGATTAATGCACACGACCATTTATTAACTATTAGAAGGGGATTCTCTCGAATGAACTATATCATATTATTTTGAACTTAGCAGAAGAGGAGAGTAGGAGGCAGAATAACCAGCTAAAAAAAGAATAGGCATAGCCTGTATGTCTGTCAACCCATCAGCCTGTTCTCTTATACTCTGATGGGAAAATACACGCATTTTGGTCAAATTAGGTTCTAAACCCGCGCCTATAAAACCATCACTCCCAAACCAAACCTGGTTTCGTGTCCTCCAATTCCTCCTCTTCGTTTCCCTCCATTTCGAAAACATCGATCATCTCGCGCTGCAGTCGGCACCCATCAACCTCTCGTGCCGGCCGGCGGGATGACGTCCTCCGCCGCTGTGGAGCGGCTACGTGGGCTGGGCCCAGGACCGGGCGCGGGGGTTTCGGCCCTCGGCGCAGCCGCCCTCGCCGAGTGCTGCGCGGGCCTCCTCCGCCCCGGCGGCGGTGGCGGCGACGCCGAGGCCGCGCGCTTGGCGCTCGACGCGCTGTGCGCCGCCGGAGGGGAGGCGGTGCGGCCACACGCGGACGAGCTCACGCCGCTCGTCGTCGGGCGGCTCGGGGACGGCGACGCGGCCGTGCGGGAGGCCGCCAGGAGGTTCCTCGTGCTGCTCATGGAGGTATTATTGGCATACTCGGGTTTCGATTCTCTTCCATTTTCGTTCGGAGTTTTTCAGCGCCTAATCATCTTACGAGTACTAGCATTGTGCGTTAGCAGCAGTTGCCGGTTGGGTCTTAAGCTAGTTAATCATTTGCAATTAGCCCCAGAGTAAAAGTGCTAATAATGTATATGCAAATTGCAAAAACAAGTATTTAAAAGAAATACGATATGCAATCTTTTGAGAATGTGCATAACCATTCACATGGCTTTGGCATAAGTGATACTAGAACAAAAGCAATTAGCACACGTCGTTATACTACATAATTGCCAAATTTCTAGGTAAGTTTTGGATAAAATGCAGTATGAAAAAACTCTTTTCTGGAACAAAAAATCCAACTAGTTGGCATTGTGATGTTTCAGATGAAGGAGATGAATGCAAGATTGGAAAACGTACAAACAGGTTCAAGCATATCAGATGTCCATCACAACATTTGTAGGACAACAGAAACTGAATCTTCTGGTACCAATCAAGCAAGGAAAACGATCAAACAAAAGATCGGCACAAGAGATATGTCGCTTCTAGCAGGTATGCTGGACTTTATTTCGCATGAGACACTCAGTTAACCAGATTTTTTTAGATGTGTAAAGGATGTCATACGATTACTCTGTTTTTTATCAAACCAGAGTTTTTCGTAGAAAACACAGTAAGAATACTAAAATAGGCTTATCTTGCTAAATATTATATCTACTTTGTGGCTTTCTGGTTGTACTTGAAATGAATGGGAACTATGCATGCTAAAAAAACTTCTTAGTATAATACTGTTGACACTAACTGACGAGAATGCTCATGATTGCAGAGTTGCGTCAAAGCATTGACTGTTTCATTGGAGCGATGTGAATAGTCTAGTTTGTGCAATTAAACACATAATTCTTGAATAATACTAACCATAAATATACAAGTTGGAAATTAGAAAACTACCTTTGCAGTTTCAAACAAAATGATCTATGTTGAAGTTAAATATTAAGGCCAGTTGGCTATTGGTCTGTTCATACTAGTCCTATTCTTGGAAGTTTTGGGAGGTTCTTACTGGCCAGTACACAGATCGGTTTTCATAGTGACTCAACCTCATTACGACAGCACAAATAACACCAATTATTTAGTACTTAGTAGCAAGCCAAGAAAAAACCATATTGGTATTAGAACATAGATGAGACCAACAGTGGGAGGAACCACCGTGGTATTTTATTAAGACAGCTGCCTAGCACACAACCTCATGTGCTAGCCAGTAAGACCCCAAGTCTTTCTCTGGTATTAGAACATAGGATGGTTGATGATTTATTCTTCATGAATTCCGAACGTCTGCCCGCTTCTGCTATGCTTTGTTTACAGTATTTAGCTATTTATGATTATTGGACTGCAATCTGTTCGTCTATATTTTATACAGAGGAAGGAGATATTACAACAAAATCAGTTGAACCTATAAAGGTCTTCTCTGAGAAAGATCTGATAAAGGAAATAGGAAAAGCAACGTCTACTTTACAGCCAGACAATGATTGGTCAATCCGGATAACTGCAATGCAAAGAGTGGAAGGCATAGTTCTTGGAGGTTGTCAATACCTTCTTGTTTATGTTGACTTCACTATGCACATTATATATTTAAACTTAACACTTTGGTAAGAGAAAGAGCTTTTCTGAGGGCATTTTATTTTTTCTGTATTACAGGTGCTGCGGATTATTCAGCCTTCCCGGTGCTCCTAAGGCAACTTGTGACCCCTCTTATAAATCAGCTTCTGGACAGGAGATCAACTGTTGTAAAACAGGTTTGCCTGTTTCCCTTTGTATGTATGTAGTAATGATACTTGCTACTATTCTGGAAAATTGATTGCTGCATGTATGTACTGCAAATCAGCATATAGTTGCCACAAAAGTAACGGACCAAAGTAGCATGTCCCAAGAACACATATTACTTGTAATAATCGACGTGTCTATATGACATTTCGTGTCATTTATTTGTGCACCCATTGAAGCGTCACTTTCTACTCCTTTTTTGGATCTTTGTAGGCATGTCATCTCCTAATTTTCCTATCAAAGGAGCTGTTGCGCGACTTTGAACCATGTGCTGAGTTGCTTATTCCGGTATGTTGTTGATTTCCTTTATCTATCCATCCTTTTTTTTTTGCTTAGTACCTCTCTAACTATATCTGAACAGACCAATTTACCATCTCATATCTGCAGGCCCTTCTTAAGAATGTTGTGATCACGGTTCTTGTAATTGCTGAGTCTGCTGATAACTGTATAAAAGAGGTGCATACTGAAATGCTTTCTTAGGCCATTTGATTTTATCGTACTTGATGCACAATGTTTGTCTGTACAGATGCTACGAAACTGCAAAGTAGCTCGCATTCTGCCAAAAATTATTGAATTCGCAAAGAATGACAGAAGTGCAGTTCTTCGTGGCAGGTATGAGAAAAGCACCAAGTCCGCAATACAAATTGCTCTTTGATGAATGCTTAAAAATGTGCCTCTGTTTTAGGTGCTGTGAGTATGCAATACTGATGCTAGAGTATTGGGTTGATACTCCGGAACTGCAGAAATCAGCTAATCTGTATGAAGACCTCATAAAGTGTTGCATAGCAGATGCAACTAGTGAGGTACTTACTTGTCTCCGTTAATTCTTTGTGTCTTTGATGATTATGGAGGCATAATTATATTCCTTTGCCAATTTTTGGGAGAGATTACAAGTTTGACATTTGATTACAAACTCATCTATTGCTAGTATTGGCTATTCTTTTTAGATAATGAAAATGTCCACGCCATTAATATCTTTTGTTCTGAAGCAATTGCCTGTAGTACATTTGTATTATTATGCACTGGGCTGAAATGAAAAAACAGGGAATGCACTCTAAGCTATGTTCTTGTTGCAGATGTCCTTTTCGAAAATGTTCTGCTTTCTGATTAGTTTTTCTTCAAAAAAATCTGTTTTTTTACTTGGTCATAGCCTTTAAGCAGCTTTCTCAATGTGAAGGTACGATCAGGTGCTAGAGCATGCTACAGGATATTCTCCAGGATTTGGCCTGAACGTTCTCATCAACTCTTCTCATCATTTGAACCATCGAGGCAGAAAGTATATATTCGAATCTATCTGACATTTTCCTAATTGATCATATAATTTTACCTTATTTGGGAATTGTTGTAGATGATAAATGATGATGATGCTGAGACAAATCAAAAACAGCTTTCCCAAGTAGAAAGGATTTCAACTGCAATGGACATAGTTGTCAAGGTTGATTCGACTTCATTTTCTTCTGAAGACCTGCAATCAGCACTGATAAAGTTATCTCTTCAGCATGATGATATGACCTCTGAAAGTCCAGCTCAAGAAAGTAAAGAAGGAACTTTAGCTATTGGAAGTTCATATACAAGCACGCCCGGAAAAGAAATAATTCTAGATCGAGACCCTGATAAATGTGATTCAGGTATATGTCATGGGAAATTACATTTCTATTTCTTCGTTTTTCTCAGTGGGGAATAGTTGGCTTTATTGGTCAACTTACTGAATTTAGCCATAATGCAGGTATCATTTCATCATCCTGTTACTTGCCCTCTGACTCTGCATTTGAACCAACTCCAGACATTTTATTGTCAGAAATAACTGCTGAAACAACTTTCCAAGACAAAGCTGAGTACAGGCCAAATGTTGAACAGATATCTTCTCGACAAGCTGAAGTATCAGGAGATCCTTCTCACCTGCTTAGCATGTCTCCTTCCATCAGTTTGGAATATTCAGAAAACTTGCTAAACCAAAGCCCTGTTAAAGCAAGCTCAGGTGGAAAGTTAAGGACTCAGAAATTGGACAGGCACCTTGTTAGTACTCCTCGCAAGGGTGTAGTTCATAAGGAGCCAAAGAATAACCACACTCCTAACTTCCGGCGACCTCTCTTGGGTAAGCAGATCACAAACTGGTTTTATGCCAGTACAAGAGGTGATCTAGATAGTAAACAGCCCGTTTTGGGTGAAATGGTCAATAGCATGGATGTTCCCTCCTCTCTCACAGGGGCACTTTCTTTGGGTCTTAACCCAAAGTCAGACTGGATGATGAGGGTATATGCATTCAATTTCTTACAGCAGTCTCTGCTAGAACAAGCACCAAAAGGCATTCAGGAAGTTGCACAGAATTTTGAGAAGGTTATGAGGTTTGTTAGTCGTTACTTGGATGATCCGCATCACAAAGTGGCTCATGCTGCTCTCTCGTCACTTGCTGAGATCATGCCGTTCTTCAAGAAGCCATTCGAGCAGTATCTGGACCAGACGTTGCCCCATGTTTTCTCTCGGTTAAATGATCCGAAGGAATCAATCAAGCAGCAGTGCTTAGCAATTCTGACACTTGCAGGTGAGAGTTATTCCATTGATTCTCTCTTACCTGCTCTACTTCGTTCACTAGATGAGCAGAAATCTCCCAAGTCAAGACTGGCAGTTCTTGAGTTTGCAAAATCCTCTTTTGCAAAATGCTCAGTCAATTCTGATATCTATTCCAGCAGCAGTTTTCTTAAGCTATGGCTTGGAAAGCTAACCCTTTTGTTTAAGGACAAAAACAGCAAGGTAAAAGAGGCTGCAGTGATTGGTTTATCTTCAATCTATTCTCACTATGATCCTGCATCCATGTTAAGCTTTTTAGTTAGCTTGTCAATGGATGAACAAAAGCGACTTACACGGGCAATGAAGCAGTTAATCCCTATGATAGGGAGTGACTTGGAAGAGTTCTTGCAGCAAAAGAGACAGAGACAGAAGGCGCCATATTTTGATCGCTTTGCTGCTACAGATCCTCATCCCAGAAGTTATGCTGGAAAGCAAAATAAGTCCCAGCAGTATGATGCATATCAATCTAACTATGTTAAAGCTGATGATGTATTCAGCTCAGCATGTCAGTATGTCCCAAATTCTCCTTTGGAAGCCCAGGGTCGCCGTGCTGGGAAGATTGAACATGAATCTTATGGCCGCAGAGCTGAAATGGTTAACAAAAGTTCTAGTACTACAAGGCTTAGCAGTGGTATCCCTCGGAGATCTGATTATAGTATGCTATCAGAGAACACAGTTGAGAGTCGAAGCATTCCCCAGATGTATCATCAGGTTTATAAGTACTTAACTGGCCTGCTTCTTGTTATGTTTGATCATTATTTTTGTTTAGCTTGCTGCCCTTTTCCCATTTTGGCCAGTCCTTGTGTACTTGTAGTGTCTTTTGAGGACTCTTATAGGTAGGCATCTAAATAACATATATCCTTTTTCTGGAAAAACAGGATGAGGCGGGTCTTCCTGAGATGAATGGTCACCCGGTCTCAATCAAGGTTTGGCTGATCTATTTGAATTCTCCTTATTTTTTTAATTGTTTACGGATATTATACTCCTTCGTTTATGTTTTTTGGCAGCGATGCCACCTTATACTTGTTCCTCTTTCAGAATTTGTATCAGATGTCCTCTTCTCTACTTGAAATGCTTGATGATCCAAATGAATCCACCAGAGAGCTTGCACTTTCTCTATTGGTTGGAATTCTCGAAAAGCAAGTAAGAGTTTTGTTTTGATGGGAATATAATCATTTCTAAAAGTACTTAACAGAGAGTACTGTGCCATTATTTATACCTCACCTTCCATGGAAATGACATCTGCTATGGCCATGTATTCCAGGAAAAAGCATTGGAGAACTGTATCGAGACTCTTGTAGTTAAATTGCTGCATGCAACCAAAGATGCTTCCTTGAAGGTACTAATACACAGGGAGCATTATTTTTTGGGTTGTATTGGCTGACAACCTATAAATTTATCATCTCAATCCTTTATGTCATTGTCATTGCAGGTTGTAAATCAGGCCCATGTCTGCCTGACAACCGTGGTTACTCAATTTGATCCATTGAGATGCTTCCGGGTAAAAGTTCTTTCACATGTTTTTATGTTTATGGGTACTAGTAGTACAGTAAAATTTTATAAATTACTTGGACAACTTGTTGCTGTTCCTTTTCACTGCTGTTGGTATCTTATGTTTCTTATTTAAACATACAGGCAATTGCTTCTCAGTTGGTCTCCCATGATGAGAAAATTCTTATTGTCAGCATCAATAGTTTGAGCAAGGTAAATCCCTACAAGTTTTACAGTTAATTTATGCAAATGTTGTGTGTGGACACATGGGCCGATTTTGGTGTTGGCATCAGAAAAAAAAACTTTAGATAATGGAAGAGTACATCTCCCAGCCTCTGCATACTAGTTGTACTGTATATGCCATCAGATTATATTGTGGATGAGCTCATGTTTAATCTAGCCCAGTATTCATGACTAGTTAGGCGTGTCATACAGTTAACTTTCGATTTCCTTACTGCAAAACTTTATTTCTTTGATTTTGCAGCTTCTGATCCGATTGTCACAGAACGAACTGATGACTCATCTGTCAACATTTCTTCCGGCGCTTTTGGATGCCTTAGAAAACCAGAGTCCATATGTTCGCAAGGTTCATTCATTCCCCACTTCTGTATATTGTGCATAATATCATCTTCCATTTTCTGGGAAAAGAATGCCTGAATCCTGAAAGCAAAAGGTCATGAAACCAGCCAGTATAAGCTGAATTGTTAACAAGGTACCCCAGTTCGTCTCATAATCTGTTCTGAACCTCATCTGTTCAGGGAAATTTCAAAAATGGCAATAGCCCTTTGAGTCAATGATCTGGCCATGGTCACGAGCCCCTTGATTGGATCCACCAGAAATCAAAGCCGTCTCTGTACTCCAAACCATGTGTCTATCCTGAACCTTGAACCTGCACCACCTATAGGCTATATTCTGCATGCTATTCAGCACACAAGTTGTCAAACCGATGAAATCACCCAGTAGAAACTGCAGCATTCAATTTCCTTTTATCCTTCTTATTAAAAGGACAAGAGGTTCAAAGACCGTTAATACTCCTGCAGCCGTGGTCCTCTCCGAATAATATCCACGCTGACGAGTTCCCAATGAGTTAATCCTGTGCTGCACCGCATTGCATCGCAATGTACGGCACGCTATTTTGCTGTTCCTGCATTATGTCGCAGGCTATTGTGCTGTGCTTGCACTATATTGCAGGATATAATCTGGACCATAGTTTTGCTTGCGTAGCAACCAGTACCTAGGATATCGAGGGGTCGAGCAACAGCTCACAACTCAACTTGTTCATTAATCCATTCAATACCATCTCATTGACACATACATACAATTGTGCTTTGATGTTGTCCTTTGATCGAGTCCATAGTCTGGCCATGTTCATGCACGAGTACCTTCAATTGGATCCACCGGGCATCAAAGCTCTGTCAGTGCCCACTCTACTCACGGTATCTTGCCTCGGTACGCCGGCCGTACATACATAAACCTTGTCTGTACCACTCTCTCTCTCTCTCTCTCTCTATCCATGTGTCCTACCCTGAATCACCCTGACCTGAGACCCTGCATCGTCTTCTATGCCTCCGCGTGCTCCTCAGTCAACACACAAATGAGATGAATTCACCCAATAGAAAACAACAACATTCATTTCCCTTTTGCTGAAGGAAAAAACAAGAACATTCAGAGGCCATAAACACTCCTGCAGCAGCACGTTCTTTCTGAATCACATTCATGCCGACCAAGCACGAATTAAACCTGCTTAATAATTAACCATGTGCTGCATTGCATCGCCCTGATCTGCGATGCATATGAGTATCAATAAACGCACACCTACACCTTTTCTGTACCACACCCCATGTGTCCATCCTGAACCCTGACCCGACCCTACCCTGCATCTTCTATGCCTGGCTCGTTGCTCGTCAGTCAGCACACAAAATGATCAAACAAACAGATGAATTCGCACAGTAGAAAGCACATTCATTTCCTTCTTCTTAGAGAAGAAACAAGAAAATTGAAAGACCTTAAAAACTCCTGCAGGCTGCGGCAGCAGCAAGTCCTGTCCGACGACGAACTAACTAATCACCATGTGCTGCATTTCATATATTGCAGGCTATCTTGCTGTGCGTGGTGGACGTGTATGTGAAGCTGGGTCCGGCGCTGCTGCCGCACCTGGAGGAGCTGGACGGCGCGCAGCTGCAGCTGGTCGTCACCACGGCCCACTCCAGGAGGCGTGCCATCGCCGCCGGCAAGGACTAGTAGCGGCAGGGAAGAAGGTGCATGCCGATGGTTGGTTCAAGACGATCGATGCAGGAGGCAAGGGCACCATTCATGCATACATTAACCTGTATTTATGCCCATTTTTTTCGATAAAGGATGCTTTATTACTTCAAAAAGCAATTACATCCAGCCTCTGCATAACCAGGATGCACACAGCCGTTTGTTGTCTCAAGTGACCAAAGTTGTAGAAAAACAAAAATAGGCGAAATACATATCGGAACGATGAATCATATAACGCCTAAGAGCTAGGTGGAGCAACTATCCGTAGACTATGCTGCCACCCATGTAGGGAAAAAGTATCCCTCGCCGTATCCTCCAACCGTGTACGGACCTCCGTAAACAGGTCTCGGTTCTCCACACGCTGAAGAGGTAACCACGAACGGAGAATACCCGTGCATCCGTAGATAACTCTGCAACAAAGAGCAATTTATATCGTTAAAGATCTTGTCATTTCTACATAGCCGGAGCGCCCGGATAATCGCTAGCGCCCCCATCCTAAGAAGCATTTTAAACCTTGAGTTGATACCATGAAGCCAATTGCCAAAGACATTAGCGACACTAGTCGGAGGATACAAGGTAGACGCTACTTGGATGATCGACCATATAGATCTCGCAAATTGGCACTGGAAGAATAAATGATTGATAGTTTCATCATGATGACAAAAAACACATCGTGTACTTCCGTGCCAATTCCACTTAACAAGATTGTCTTTGGTGAGAATAACCCCTCGACGAAGATACCATCCTGTTGTGGGTATACTTCATAGGTGTACCATCGACAGTGCCTAGATCCGGCAAGCCCGGGTGGCCCACAGACGGTGATGAGGCATGTGGCCCATCGGGCGGCCCAGTTGCTGTTGATCATGAAGGAAGAAGTCCAGCCCAGGATCAGCAGGCCGGATCCGCACCGACATAGGAGTAACCCGGATCCATGGAGGCCCATGAGGAACCCGGATCCAGTACGACGTATATGGAAGGCGGATCCGTGACGTGCACGGCAAGATATTGTACCGTAGTTAGGCTGTCTGTAATCCGGCTAGGACTCTTCATGTAAACCCTAGATCCGTGCGCCTTTATAAGCCGGATCCCGGGAGCCCTAGAGGCACAACCACAACTCATTGTAACAACGCGAAAGCGCCCAGATAATTCCAGACAAGCAGCGGTAGGCCCTGTTCATCGTGCAGGTGTTCCGAAGCTGGGTAACTCGCGTACCACCGTCCCGTGTGCACTCCGCCCTATGGCCCATACTTCTTCTCCCCCTCGCGAGGATCCCTCCTCCGAGGTACCGTCGATTAGGCAACGACACATCCAAAAATTTTAATTTTTAATGGTATCTTCATCTTCCAAATTTTCTTATTATTATCAACTGGTAAATCAGAAAGTAGCATCGCATTGTATAAAGATTTTACGGAAAAAGAACCATCTACGTGGAGGTTCCATCGAAATTCATCCGGTTGCGCGATAACTCGAATATCTCCAAGCCTCCGAATTAGGTTGTTCCATGCCACGAGCCTTTGTCCTAGTAAAACCCGTCCGAACGTCACATTCGGGGGTGAGGTAGCCATTACGGTTGCAATGGTATCACCTTGGCGACGCGCAATTCTATACAAAGCGGGATACTTGTTCACATAGGGGTGCATTGTCTAGCCAAGCATCTTCCCGAAACGTATCTGCGCTCCATTCTTAATGGAGAAAATCCCATGTCGAAAAAAAACATTTTTTGTCGCCATAAGACCAGCCCGAGTGTGAATCCCCGGGTTTCCAAACCACCCGAGATAATGTCTTCGAGCCGATGTATTTTCTCCGAAGTATAGTTTGCCAAATCCCATCCTCGGTAAGTAGCTTAAAAAGCCATTTACCCGGAAGAGCTGAATTCTTGACTTTCGGGTCATGAACTCCAAGCCCTCCTTGATCTTTGGGACTACAAACTATACTCCATTTAACCAGCCGATATTTCTTTTTCTCGTTGTCCCCTTGCCAAAAGAATGCGGATCGATAATAATCGAGTTTATGCAGAATTCCTTTTGGTAGGATGAAGAATGATAACATATACAGTACCATATTAGTTAGTACTGAATTAATGAGTACCAATCTTCCACCCGGGGACAACAATTTACCTTTCCAACTACTGAGGCGTTTTTGTAATCTTTCTTCCACTAATTTCCATTCCGCAATTGTCGGTCTCCGATAGTGAATCGGAATACCCAAATAGCGAATCGGAAATTGGCCTTGCCCACAACCAAATAACTCGTATACGAGCTACATCGTCTTGGGCATCACCGAAGCAGAACAATTCACTTTTATGGAAGTTAATTTTCAGTCCTGATAATTGCTCAAAAGCTGCTAAAATTAATTTCAGATTTCGAGCTTTTTCAAGATCATGATCCATAAACAGAATTGTATCATCGGCGTATTGAAGGATAGATAAGCCACCATCAACCGGATGTGGAATCACACCTTCAATCTGACCATCGAGACTTGGCTCTCTCTATGAGTACCGCCAACATATCCGCTACGATGTTAAATAACATCGGAGATAGCGGATCTCCTGGCGTAACCCTTTTCGTGTTTGGAAGTAGTGTCCGGTGTCATCATTAACCCGAATTGCAACACTACCTCCATACACGAAGTCATGAATTAGAGCTCGCCACTCAGGCGAAAAACCTTTCATCCTGAGTGTCTGTTGAAGGAAAGACCATTTAACTTTATCATACGCCTTCTCAAAATCAAGCTTTAAAATAACCCCATTTAATTTCTTAGAATGCATCTCATGTACCGTCTCATGCAAAACCGCCACTCCATCAAGGATATTACGTCCTTGCATAAAGGCTGTCTGCGATGGTAAAACAACATGATCTGCAACCGTATTAAGTCTAATGGTGGCCACTTTCGTGAAAATCTTGAAACTTACATTTAATAGGCAAATGGGTCTATATTGTTGGATCCTTTCTGCCTCATTAATTTTCGGTAACAAGATAACTTCACCAAAATTTAGACGAAATAATTCTAGTTGTCCAATATGTAAATCACTGAACAAATCTAGAAGGTCCGATTTAATAGTATCCCAGAAAGTTTGATAAAACTCTGGTGGAAACCCATCTGGACCCGGTGCTTTGTTACATTCCATTTGGAAAACTGCCTTCTTAACCTCTTCCTCAGTATAAGGTGTGGTTAGCAAGCCATTTTCTTCCAAAGAAACTTGGGGTATTTATGCCCATGTGTGCACGGGCAGGGCAAATCTTAATTATGAGACGAGTTGATGAGGAGAGATCGTGTGGTGCACTGCAGTGATCACCGCTAATGGTAGTACAATACTGCGATCGACGACGATGTATGTAGACAGCCAGGCGGTGCAGGGTACTGGATCCAGTGTACATATAGTACGTCTGTGTGTACCTTGCTTGCTTAGTTCGTACTAGTAGTATTTTGATTAAGGGAGAACAATAAAGGATGTGTGTAATTATCTGTGAAGTTTCCAACCTGTCCGATGGAATACAGTAACAGATCATCACTGTACTATTGTGGACGAGCCCATGTACATAACTTGGTACATAGTTAACCGAAAATGGTGAATGGAACCTGGGTACGCGCGCACCCGTTTACGAAAAGTTCAAAAAAATACTATTTAAAAGTTTCCAAAAAATGTGAAGTAAATTTTTGCATGTAGATATTATGTTGATACTTACTCATGTGTGTTTTCACGGAAAAATATCATTGTGTGTGACCTACACAAAAATGACAAAATGCAAATTCCTATTCCTGTGAATAGTACAAATTCCTGTTCACTATTCTCATTTGGATATTTTGTCATTTTTATACAGGCCACACACAATGGGTTTTTTTTCGTGAAAACTCACACGAGTAAGTATTAACATAATATGTACATGCAAAATTTTACTTCACATTTTTTGGAAACTTTTAAATAGCATTTTTTTGAACTTTTCGTAGACGGGTGCGCGCGTACCCAGGTTCCATTCCTCCGGGTCGCATAGTTAACTCGTTACTTCTCTTCGACCTTGCTATTTGTTAGATGTAACAGTTAACTTTCATTATCCTTAATGGGAAAAAATCTTCCTTTTTTGATTTTTGATTTTGCAGCTTGTGATCCGGCTGTTGCAGATTGTTCTTATGACTCATTTGTCAACATTTCTTGGGCTCTCTTAATTGGATGTCTTTCAAATCCAGAGTCAACATGTTCGCAAGGTTCGTTCATTTCCACTCACTTTTGTAGATCGTGTTTAAGACCATCATCTATTTTCTGGTAAACACCGCTCGATTTCTTCATGTCCCCGTAGTTTCGGAATCCTGAATGCAAAAGGTCATGGATCCACAAAAAATTAGCAAGATGTTCCAGATCGTCATGCAACCGTCCAGACCTTTTGCATGCACGAACCACAACATTCAAACATTTATCTCTAATATCAAGATCAGTCTGAAACTCGTAATCTGTTCTGAACCTCAGTTGCTGAGCTGTGCGGGCTAATATGTGCATAGAGACTTGCTTTTGAGGCGCCAGCGTCTCCCAGCAGCACAACTCAACTTCTTGAGAAGTTCATTCAGGAGTATTTCATCGATATGCAAACTTGTGCTGTCCCCCTTTGAGTCAATAATCTGGTCATCTATACGAGTACCTTCATCAAAGCTCTGCCTGTACTGAAATCGATGTGTCTATCCTGAACCCTGACCCTGCATCTTCTATACAACTGCATGCTATTCAACACACAAATGGTCAAGCGGATGGAGAACATGAACATTCAATTTTTTTGTTGTCCTTAAAAGAACAGAACATTCAAAGACCGTAAAAACTCCTGCAGCGGTGCAGCCACGGTCCTTTCCTAATCATACCCAGAGCTGATGAGTCCCAGCCCCATGAATTACACCTACGCCATTTCATGGATTTTTTTTTTTGATAAAAGATGCTTTCATTACTTTTATAAGCAATTACATCCAGCCTCTGCATAACCAGGATGCACACAGCCGTTTATGTTGTCTCAGGTTCGAAAATGATAAAAACAAAAAACTAGGCGAGATACATATCAGGATGAAACATATAACGCCTAAGAAGAAGGTGGGGCATCTATCCATAGACTATGCTGCCACCCATGTTGGGAAAAAGTATCCCTCGCCGTAGCCTCCAACCGTGTACAGACCTCCGTAAACAGGTCTCGGTTCTCCACTCGCTGAAGAGGTAACCACGAACGGAGAATACCTGTACATCCGTAGATGACCTGCAACAAAGAGCAATGTATATCATTAAAAATCTTGTCATTTCTACATAGCCGAAGCGCCCGGATAAGCTGCTAGCGCCCCCACCCTAAGAAGCAACTTAAACCTTGAATCGACACCATGAAGCCAATTACCAAAGACATTGGCAACACTAGTCGAAGGATACGGGGTAGATGCTACTTGAATGACTCGACCATATAGATCTCGCGAGCGGCACTTGGAAGAATAAGTGCTTGATTGTTTCGTCCTGATGACAGAAAACACATCGAGTACTCCCATGCCAATTACGCTTAACAAGATTGTCTTTGGTGAGGATTACCCCTCGACGAAGATACCATCCAAAAAAATAATTTTTAATGGTATCTTCATCTTCCAAATCTTTTTATTATTATCAACTGGTAGATCAGAAAGAAGGATCGTGTTGTAGAAAGATTTCACAGAGAAAGCACCATTGGCATGAAGGTTCCATCTAAATTTGTCCGGTTCGTCCGATAATTGAATATCCCCGAGCCGTTGAATTAAGGTATTCCATGCCGCAAGTCTTTGTCCAAGTAAAACCCGTCTGAACTTCACATTCGGGGGTGAGGTAGTCATTACGGTAGCAATGGTATCACCTTGACGATGAGCAATCCTATAAAGAGCTGGATACTGTTCACTTAGGGGTGCATTGTCAAGCCAAGCATCTTCCCAGAAACGTATTTGTGCTCCATTTCTGATTGTGAAAGTGCCATGGCGAAAAAATTCATTTTTTGTCGCCATTAGCCCGGCCCAGAAGTGAGAATCCCCTGGTTTCCAAACCATTTGGGATAATGTATTCGAACCGATATACTTTCGCCGAAGGATAGTCTGCCAAGTCCCATCCTCAGTGAGGAGCTTAAACAGCCATTTTCCCAATAGGGCCGAATTCTTGACTGCCAAATCATGAACTCCAAGCCCACCTTGGTCTTTGGGACTACAAACTATACTCCACTTAACCAGTCGATTTTTTTTTCTCAATGTCCCCTTACCAAAAGAATCTGGATCGATAATAATCGAGTTTATGCAGAATTCCTTTTGGTAGGATGAAAAATGATAACATATACAGTACCATATTTGTGAGTACCGAATTAATGAGTACCAATCTTCCACCTAGGGACAGCAACTTGCCTTTCCAACTACTAAGGCGTTTTTGTAGTCTTTCTTCCACTAATTTCCATTCCGCGATTGTAAGTCTCCGATAATGAATCGAAATACCCAAATAACGAATCGGAAATTGGCCTTGCCCACAACCAAACAACTCTGTGTACAGAGCCATATCATTTTGAGCTGCCCCTTCATGCACTTGAGCTGCCCCTTCGGGCCAATATCCTGGCCATGTTCACGAGTACCTTAATTTTGCTTAGTATAGCAACTAGTATGCCTATGGTGTTGAAACGTTGAGCGTCTCCCAGTAGCATTCAGAACTCAATTGAGGAATTTATTCAGTACCACATCACAGATACATACACTTGTCACTTGTGCCGTGTCCCTTAAGACAATAATAGTATGGCCATGTTCATGTGTACCTTCATTTGGATCCCGTAGACGTCAAAGCTCTGTCCAGTGTCCACCCTCCGCATCTCGGCCTGGATCGGCACACACACGTACACCTTGTCTGTACCACAACCCATGTGTCTCTGCATCTTCTTCTATACCTCTGCACGCCACTCAATCACCCAGCACAGTAGCACACACACATGATCAAAGAAACAACAAACAGATGAATTCATCCGGTAGAAAACAAGGAACATTGATTTCCTTCTTCTTAGAGAAAAAAAAACAAGAACATTCAAAGACCTTTAAAACTCCTGCAGGCTGCAGCATGCTGGCCGAGTTCCTCCCCACAAATTAAACCTGCTTAACGAAGAACCATGTTCTGCATTGCATCGCACTGATTTACAATGCATCAAAGCACTGCCCACCCTCCGCATCTCGCCATGGATCATCAGAGCATCTCCAGTCGCGTCTCCCAAACCGTCCCCCAAAGCGATTTGGGGCGCGCCGGACAAAAACAGCGTTCCAGCCGCGTCCCCCAAAGCCCATTTTTGTCCGGCGCGCCCCGATACGGTGTCCGGCGCCTCGAGCCCGTCCCCGTCCCACAGGGGACGCTCCGGGGACGCCGGACACAACGAAAAGCGAGGCGGGCTCCCACATGTCGGCGACTATTTGCATAAACCGTTGGTTCGCGCCTCTTTTCTCGTCGCTCCTTCCTTCCCGCGCCTCCCACCCCGCCGCCGCCGCTCGGATTTCCGGGCCGTTTGGGCGTCGATGCGTGTCTGCGAGTCGGCACCGTTGTCGCGGCCGGGGCTCCCGCCGGTCGTGCCGCCGCCGCCGCGTCGCCGGCGCCTCCCGAACGCGCCGTCAAATCCGCCCCACCTCCGCGCACGAAGGTGCTCGACGACTTGCCGGGTAGGCGCGATTGGTCGCTGTTTGTTGCGTCGTCCGCCTCGGCGCAATTTTAACCATTGATTTTGCTTTAGCCATGGACGGCGACGATGAGATGGTTGCCCTGCTGCCGGAGGACGAGCAAGCGTTCGACGACGACCTGCGGGAGCATTTGCTGATCATCGCGTCCCTCCGGGACATGCTTGACGCCGAGGCGGAGAAGAGGAAGAGGCCGCGCCGCGGAGGATCAAGGCCGGGAAGAAGGAAGTCGAAGCCCGGCAGAGGATGGAGGGGCATGCCATGCTGCACAACGACTACTTCGCCGACGAGGCAACACATGCCGACAATTTTCGGCGCCGGTACAAGATGAGCAAGGGCCTGTTCATGAATATCCTCCACGGCGTTCGAGAGTTCGACCCCTACTTCAAGCTCAAGCTCGACGCTGTAGGCGTTCTCGGGTTCTCATCCATTCGAAGTGCACCGCCGCCATGAGGATGCTTGCATACGGAGCACCTGCCGATACACGGGACGACTACCTTCGCATGAGTGAGTCTACTGCCATTGAGTGCATGTACAGGTTTTGCCGAGCTGTGGTGGGAAAGTTTGGCAAATACTACTTGAGAGGGCCAAGCGAGGAAGAGACCGCAAGGATCATGGCACAAAATGCTGCCGGAGGATTTCTGGAATGCTTGGAAGCATCGATTGCATGCACTGGGCATGGAAGAACTGCCCGTTTGCTTGGCAAGGTATATACAAAGGGCGTCATGGATATTGCGGTGTGGTGCTTGAAGGCTGTGGCAGATTATGACCTGTGGATTTGGCATTCTTTCTTTGGCATGGCGGGATCACACAATGACATCAACGTGTTGCGGCGGTCTCCGGTGTTCGGCGAGACTAGTGGAAGGGCATGCTCCACCATGCAACTATGAGATCAATGGCCACCAATATACCAAAGGCTATTATCTAGCCGATGGTATATATCCAAAATGGGCCACTTTTGTCAAAACAATCTCGAATCCATCGAGTCCGAAGAATTCTCACTTTGCTACACGACGAGGAGGCTTGCGGGAAGGATGTCGAGCGGGCATTTGGTGTGCTTCAAGCACAATTTGCCATTGTCCGGTACCTGCTCTAAGCTGGTCTCACGACCAAATGTGGGAGGTGATGCGGGCTTGTGTGATCATGCACAACATGATCATCGAGGATGACCGCAAGAATCATGTTAGGTCACATGTTGGTCCCTATGAGTGTCAAGGCCCTCTCGCGAGAGGTTGATCATGAGTTGCTCGCAGATTTTGCTTGATTTTCTCGCCATGCACGCGAGAGATCCGTGACAGCAATGTGCATGAGCAACTTCAAGCTGATCTCGTTGAGCATTTGTGGAGGATCAAAGGAAATACCGTGGCACCTTGATGTATCATCTAGCCCTTTTTATTATATTTGATTACTTGTTTTATTGTTTATTGTAATTTAATTTGAAAACAATCCTCGAAAACATTTTTTTCATATGCTACATTTGATATAAATGGTTTATGTGTTCAAAAAATTATTTTAAATGTTTGGGGGCGGCGTTTGGGGGACGCGGCTGGGGAGCGACGTCCCCCAAACGCGGCACGAACAAAACACGTCCCCCAAACGCTCAATCCGGCGCGGTTTGGGGGACGGTTTGGGGGACGCGACTGGAGATGCTCTCAGTACACACGCACGTAAACCTTGTCTGTACCACACCCCATGTGTCCATCCTGAACCCTGACGCGACCCTGCATCTTTCTTCCATGCCTGGCTCGTGGCTCCTCATCGCAGCACACAAAATGATCAAACAAACTGATGAATTCGCCCAGCAGAAATCAAGCACATTCATTTCCTTATTCTTAGAGAAGAAACAAGAACATTGAAAGACCTTAAAAACTCCTGCAGCAACGGCACCACGTCCTCTCCGACGACGGACTAACTAATCACCATGTGCTGCATTTGATATGTTGCAGGCAATCTTGCTGTGAGTGGTGAAGGCGTACGTGAAGCTGGGCCCGGCGCTGCTGCCGCACCTGGAGCAGTGGCTGGACGGCGCGCAGCTGCAGCTGGTCATCACCACGGCCCACTCCAGGAGGCGCTCCATCGCCGCCGGCAAGGACTAGTAGCATGCCGATGGTTGGTTCAAGACGATGGATGTAGGAGGCAGGGCACCATTCATTTACGTGTATTTAGAGCATCTCCACTCGTCTCCCAACAGAGTCCCCATGGCCACTTTTTTTCATCCGGACGGCGAAAAACCGGCCCAGTCAGGCCCCCGGTTCCTCGTTTTGCTCCGGATTTGAGCCTATTTTCGTCCGGACTCCCCATGCCATCCTCGGTTTCCCGGGGGTCTCCCGGGGACTCCGGATGAAGCTAAACCAACCGCCCACGCCCACGTGTCTCCTCTTTCGTCCGGATTCCCGAACCATCCTCTTTTCCCCGAGAAACGCCGCTTGGGGAGCACACGACTGGGAAACTACTCCTCCCCACGCCAAATCTTCCTCCAATCCGGACGAAAATTTCGCCGGATTTGGACGTGGGGAGCGCCAACGAGTGGGGATGCTCTTACGCCCATGTGTGCACGGGCAGGGCAAGCCTTAATGATGTGAGACGAGATCGCGGGGTGCAGTGCAGTGAACACCGCTACCGGTTGTACAATGCTGCGATCGACGACGGAGTGTGTAGGATGCAGCCAGGCAGGCAGTGCAGGGTACTAGATCCAGAGTACATATAGTAGTACGTCCGCGTGTACCTTGCTTAGTACGTGGTGATTTGATTAAGGGGAAACAATAAAGGATGTTTGTAATTAGTAGCTGCGAAGTTTCCAACTTGCCCAAATGCCCAGTGGCTCCTCTGCCCGTACCTTGGTGCACAAGGGTACTGAATATGCCATCGTCTTCGTATTTGCATAATTGCATGTGCTTTGCTGGGTTGCTCAGTCTTGCTGACCAGTGGTCTCGGAAAGAAGAAATGATGAAGTCTTTCTGATCACTGAGCTATTTGTCGCAACCTTGGTTGTGTTTCCAAGAGAAACCTAGAAAAAACAACGTCTTTGTTTCTTTGGAAAAGTTGTCTGGATTTTAGACCATGCATGAACACTGGAAATCAAAAAAGTAGAAATTGAAATGTCATGTATGAGTATCTAACGACCATATGAAAGCTCCAAAAGTGTCAATTTCGGTACATGCAGAAAAACAATGTTATTAATACGCGCAGATATGCAAACAGGAGGTCAATTTCGTATTCCTTAGTTTGAACCGGTGTCTTAGAATTTTGGGGTGCATCTCGGTGCAACAGCTCGCTCTGTTTCATTATACATCCACGACGATCAACCAACTAATTCCTTCCTAGAGTACGACCGTGCCATCGACCTCAATTTCCACGGCTGAAAACGACATATCTATTGTTGTGGCCTTCTAAGCCAATAGGTGTGTGCTTATTATCTAGTTGTTTTCAATTGCATTTGGTCTATATATAGATCTACTAGATATGTTTATGGCTTTAATTTATTGAATTAAACTGATTCAAAAATTGCTTAAATTTTTTGACAAAACATTAAGACGAAATAAAGCTAATCAGGTTTGTGCGTTGCCCTTTTTGTTTTAGGGAAAGGAAAGATTGTCTTGGTAATAGGTCTTCTGCTTTAGGAAGAAAAAGGACGATTGGCATTGTTGTTGGCTTGAGGTACTTAAATTGTCCAGCATGTGCAAATTCATGCATAACTGCCTAGAAGCTGCCACGTGCCCCCCCCCCCCCCCGCCTCGCTCAGTTCTTTTGCAACGAAGCCCCTGAAGCATATTTCTTTCTAGCGACGAGTACGCAAGCTTGTGGCTGCTAGTTCGCGACGAAATCCCCTCCACTCTCACTCGACAACCCTAGCGGCGGCAAAATCCTGGCGGTGGCGCATGGCGGACGCAGAGGGGTCGATGGAGAGCACTGGCATGTCCCCACCCCCAGCACCTGCTCGCCGAGGAGGGGTGCGGTGGAGGGGCCGCCCCGTGCCCGCCAGTGCTCGATGTCGCACTCGGCGCATGCGAGATGTGGAGGCATAGGCGGAGACGGAGGCGGATGCCGTTGTCCGGGCGAGGTGGCACCACGAGAAGCTGTACAACAAGGCCATGATTCTCTACTGCGTGCTGGCGTCGGAGGAGGAGAGAGCAACCATGGCGGAGCCAACCGGCTGGCGTCCAGTGCTGGATCCCAACGTGAGCATAGAGGATCCCGTGCGCCCCCTCCAGGCGTGGGTGGACGCGCAAGCGCCGCCGCTGCCTCAGCCATCCCGGCAGCACCGTCAAGGTCGAACCAGGGCTAACAAATGGTGCCATCTGGAAGGAGGGTGATGCCTGGGCTACAGTTACGGGGGGGAGTACTACTAGAAGGAGGCCGATGGATGGTCGACGGCGATGGAAGCAAGGAGTGGTGTTGATGCTCCTAAGGTAGGTCCTCTTCATCTTGTTTGCCTAACTGAACTTTTGTGTTCACTGCAAAATTCAGTTAACTGAACTTTACTCTATTTTGCTCAATTCTCAAAATCATAGAAGCTGAGAAGTAATATTGCCTGATGACAACACATTGCTGGTGAGAACGATTGCTGAACTGGAGCAAGAGACTGGGAAACTAAAGGCGAATCAAAACTTGGTGTAAAAGCAGTTGTTGGAGATGAGAAATAGAGATAGCAAGAAACTTAGGGTAGTTACTGTGGTCTGTGTTTGTGTACTGGTGTATGCTTGTATAGCTTTGATCACTAGAGTTATTATGTCATGAGCTTATCTCAATATTAGTTTGCAGCATGCAAGAATGTGTACTATGATGAATCTATGAAATAAAGTTTACTATCTTTGTCAAATCTTTCAGTGTTGTGCCTTTGCCAGCAATGAAAATAGTAAGAAATATGTCAGTACATTAGACAACTGAAAAAGTTCAAATTTGAACTAAAACTTGGAGGACAAGAAGCAACATAGTTCACACATGAACTAAACAGTACATTGCAGGGGCATCTACATTGCAGGTGCATTTTGAGTTATTTCGATTTCCTCCAGGGCATCTGCATTTAGATCAGGAATGTTAGATTGCCTTGCTCCATCTTGTTCATCACCAAACAACGGCCAATGGGATGATCCAGGTCCAATGTTGTATGTGTTTGCCCTATTTCTTCCTGTTGCAGCTGTTATGCAGCATCTGTGCAGGATCTTCTCTTGGAAGATCCTCTTCCTCTTGTAGGATGTGGTGTACTAGCATCTGTGCTTGCAGGATCAGGTGTTGCCTTCTTCTTACTCTTTCCTCTTCCTCTACCCATGTCTGCTGATGTACTTGTAGTTGCTCTTTTTTGTGCAGTTGTGACTCTTGCTGATGGAATAGACTCTCTTGATGCAGCCACAAAGATGCTCTCATCAGGCAAAGGACCTTGAACCCTTGGCCTAAGCCGACGATATGGGTTATGTTGTGCATCTCGTGTCACCTAAGAGATTACCACAAATTTTTTGGTGCGTCGCGTTTGGGCGCCCTTTGGCCACGAAAAATCGGGATGTTGCAAGAGTTTTCGGGAGGCTGTTGACTGCTGACGTCATGCAAACTGACACGTGGGAGACGTCGTTAACTGTCTGGTAACAATGTTAACTGGCTGAAAACGCGTGGTACATGGTAGGCCCACACAAGGCCTGCCACGCCTTAAGCAGGCTGGTCAATTAGGTACGTGGGTCGGGCCTAATTTTTTTAGTTTGACTAGTCAAAACCTAAATGGGCCAACCCAGTTAGGTAGTGGGCTGGATCGAATGTATTGGTTTGACCGGTTAATCATGTAGATGAGCCGGCACACCAAGCACGTCGACCGGGCCGAATGTCTTGGTTTGACCGGTTAACAGGATAAATGGACCGACCCAATAAGCATGTGGATCGGGCCGAATTACTTTGTTTGCCCGTTCAATAGGGCAACTGGGTCGGCCCAATAAGCATGTGGGCCGGGCCAAATGGCTTTGTTTGACCGGTCAACATGATAACTGGGCCAGCCTACTAAGTATGTGGGCCAGGCCTAATATCTTTGTTTGATCGGTCAACAGGATAACTGGACCAACCCATTTAGGTGGTGGGCCGGGCTAAAATCTTTGTTTGACCGGTCAACTGAAAAATTTTAACGGCCCATTTATTTAATGGGTCAGCCCTATCTAATCTTTTGTTCGGTCAACACGTTGACTAGGTCGACCCGTTTAGTTGATGGGTCGGCCCATAAGCCCACTACATAATATATGTGGGCCCAGTAAGGCCCAATAACCTTGTCGTTCACATCCTTGTCAACGTTATCTTAGAACAGTTCATCATCTCCATCCTCTACATCTCATTCATTGTCATAAAATTCAGAATCAGCACTATCACTACCACCTCCTCCATCTGCATCCCCTTTGTCACTTGCACTGCCATTGTCTCCTCCCTCTGCATCCTCTTTATCACTTTCCCTGCCATTGTCTCCTCCCTCTGTATCCTCTTTGTGACTTGCCCTGCCATTGCCAACATTATTTGTATCCTCTTTGCCACTTTCATTGTCATTCCCTCCAAGATACTTGCTAGAAATTGGCACAACAACATCTTCTCTGAGCCCATTGAGAAAATTGGTATGGTCAACAATCAAATTCAATTCTTTCTCCTCTTGTACAGCTGTTATCATTGCAACAATGTGGGAGTCATAAGAAGTGAGCCTAGCTCATTTGGTTGGGGAAGTGGATGTACAACCCAGCCACCTAGGTCCAAGTTCCCAGGGACGTGAATTTGGGTTCTTATTATTTAAAAAAACAAAAATCACTGTAGGGGCTTTCCCTACCGTATTCCTTTCAAAAAAAACAATGTGGGAGTCATTCTGAATGCAACAAAGCCCATCTCTAATTCCTTTCCCATGGAGGCACCAGTATATGTGTGTTCTCTCTGTAACTTCATTTCCACCATGCCTAATAAAATCCTCAATCCACAACAAAGAGAAGGTTTCACTATTGCAGTTGTCAAAGTAGTCAACTGTTCCACTGGCATAATCCAGGTATTTCTTCAGCCCACAAAAAACCCCATTGTGCTCAAATGCAACTGTGAACATGTTAGGGTCATCTGCAATATGATTAGAAATAGGATGTCTTCGTTCAACCATTAAACTGATATGATTCTACTCAATAACAATGAATGAACAATACACAAGATTACCAGAGACGAATCAAACTGTAACACATGCCAATTTCGATGTAATTGTAAGAATCAATCTGCTTTGGGGTGCCGAAACATGACACTTTCAAAGTTCCAATTTTTGCGCATCAACTGCCAGGAAATGATGCCTACACACTACTTGAACATACATGACCGGATTTTGCAGGAGATCATCGCTGAAAACCCTACAAACAACCCTACCGACGTGCGACGCCATTGGCTGAACAAGAACTCGCCGAGGGACGAGAGAAGCTCACCATACTGCGGAGGATCTTCCCTGTGTTCACGGCGGTGCGGCGCGTCGTTCATCGGCCGCCATCGTTGCCCTGCTGAACGCCTCCTTCGTCGCCCACCTCGACGTCTCCACGACCCAAAAATAGCAACTACCCAGCGAAAGAGGCGACGATCACGTGCATACCGGGCAAAAGCCGGGTCGTTTTTGCAAATTTTCCACTATCATCTGCAACGCGTACTCGTCGCGAGAAAGAAATGCTTTAGGGACTTTGTTGCAAAAGAACAGAGCGAGGCGGGAGGGATGCGTGGCAGCTTCTGGACGATTGTGTATGAATTAGCACATACATGACAAGGTTTTGTAAGGGGGGGACTCAACCAAAAAGATTTTGTATGAAACTGCACATGATGAACAAGATTTTGTATGAATGGTGCAATTACCTCTATTGGCTTTGGTGGCGGGGCAGATGTGTGGAGAAAACTTGCTATGGTCATGAGAAATTTTCAGTGGACTTTCTTTTCAGAAGTTGTGCACTTTTTTCAGGGGAAGTAAAAGTCTAATTGGGTGCATTGCCTTTTCTGGTTTAGGGAAAAGAAGACCGCCATTGGCGTTGGCTTTGGTGTCAGGATTGGCACTGGCAACAGTACACACGGCGGATCGATTACGGTGTGCGTAGGCAGCCAGGCAGGCGGTGCAGGCTACTGGATCCAGTGTACATATAATATATACGTGTGATTTGTACCTTGCTTAGTACGTGTGTTGTGATTTGAATAAGAGAAAACAATGAAGAATGTGTATGTAATTAGCTGTGAACTTTCCAACTTGTCCAGAGTCCAGTGGCTTCTCTGGCCGTACGTTTGGTGCATGGGGGTACTGAGGGCATCTCAACCATGCGACCCAAACGGACGCCCTGGGCTATCCATTTTGGGTCGTTTGGGTGGCCGCGCGGACATCCGGACAGCGTCCCGCGTCCGTTTGGGTCGCACGCTGCGCCCAACGCACGGACGCAGCGCAAATTCGGAAAAAAAAGAAAACAAAATTTTAAACGCTAATTCGAACTAAATTTCATTAAGAATATGCCCTATTTTAAACATTTGTACATAGCCCTATTTTGGGAAAATAAACTAACAAAAGAAGCCCTCTATATGGGCTTTAAAATTTAAAACAAATTAAAAAACCCTAAGCTAGGGTTTGGTCGACGGCGCGGTGGCCGCCGGTGCGCCGCCTAGTCCCTGTGGGCGTCGTCGGTGTCGGCGTCGATGACGTCCCCGGGCGGCGAGGCACTGTTGTGGCTCGACCGCGCCGGGGACTCCGGCCACGGAGACCACAAGGCCTCCTCCCAGGCAGAATGGGGGTCCGGAGCCACCCGAGGAAGCGGCGGCGCACGGAGCAGCGCCTCCTCCCTGAGGCGCTGCTCCCTCTCCTGCCAGGCGCGGCGCCTGGCCTTCTGGCGCCGCTCCTCCTCCGCGCGGCGCCTGGCCTCCTGCCGCCGCTGCTCCTCCTCCGCGCGGCGCCTGGCCTCCTCCCGCCGCGCCGCTTCCTCCTCCTCCCGTCGCGCCTGGCGGGCCTGGGCGTACAACTCCCAGGCCTAGGCTTCCTCCACCGCCTGCCGGACCGCTTCCTCCATCTCGGAGGTGTGAATGGCCGCATGGAGGTGCGGCCATTTCGCGTCCTCCTCCGCCGCCGAGATGAGCAGAGCGGCGCGGAGGTCGGGGTCCTCCTCCGAGGACTCCGGCTTCGGCTCGAGGAGCAGCGGCACCAATGACGCGCCGCCGCGGGTGGCCTCTCCGATGTGGAGGCCGCCGTGGTTTCCTCCGGCCCACAGCGCCGGCGGAGGACGGCTGCTGCTGCTCGCCTCCTCGTCGTTGGTTCCGGGAGCGAACCGTCGCTTCGGGTCCATGGCGGCGGATGCGCTTGGGGAGTGGACAGTGGAGTGGACTGGAGGGATAGATCCCTCCAGTCCACATTTAATAAGCCTCCCCAGTCACCGACAGGTGGATCCAAGGGAGACGAGCAGCCAAGCGTCCGGACGCGACCGGACGCCGCGTGCCATCCGCGGCCACGCAAACCTAGCCCAGATTTGTGCCGGGTTGCGTCGTCCCGGACGCCGCGGCCATCCGCATTTGCGGTGCGTCGCCGCGTTGGGCCGCTTTTTTGTCCGGCTGGACCCATCCGGACGCGCGGACGCGGGATGGGTCATCCCGTTGGAGATGCCCTGAATGCCCTCGCGTTCATCTTTGCATGTGCTCTGCTGGGTTTATCAGTCAGTCTTGCTGGCCGGTGGTCTCGGAAAGAAATGAAGAAGCAAAGCTACTCGCGATGCAAACTTTGCTATGTTTCGAAAAGACAAATAGAAAACAACGCCCACACATTAAAAGAATGTCGTAAGTCTAGCTAAATTTGGATGTACCTGATACTTTTTAGTGTATAGATACATTGAAATTTAGATAAATCTTCGTGGAAATATTTTTGTAGCGGATGGATGTTTCCGTCACTGTTCGTTTTTGTTTACGGACGGAGAAAGTATAAAAGGTTAATCTAATTGTGCATTGCCTTTTTTGTTTCAGTGGAAAGATGTCAGGATTGGCACGAGGAGTGGCGGTAATAACCCGGCAAAAACAGCAGTAATCCTCACCCCCCACAGTACGAGGCGATCATTTGCGGTGCTGCGGCTAGTGTGTGATGCAGGTTTGGATGATGGCAGTGTGCAGTGCAGTGGCCATGACCCGCACACGGAAAAAAGGTTTGGATAGAATGACTAGACCTAGACGGGTGACGCGAAAACCTTTTGGGAGTGAACCTGGGAATCTGAATCAGGCCGGGTGATTGCGTTGGCTTGGCTCGGCTCGGCGCGGCGTCCTGTGCTTGTGGGATCACCGAGGCTGGCCGGCCGGCTGGCTGGACTGGACCTAATTTGAGGACCTACGCCGGGTACGTGTCGGACCCGGGAAGACATGAGGGCCGGCCCCGACGCGCTCGCCGTTCGCACGCACGCAACGCCGATCGCGTCACCCACCGCGCGGACGTCTGAATGAATTTCACTTGGGCGGTGCCGTGAAGG
>NC_061509.1:270192965-270215547 GCF_022539505.1 Lolium rigidum
CACGCCTAAGAGCATCTTCATCCAAAGGAGCGATGCATTTCGCACGTCTAAATTGTCCGCGGCCGAGGTTCGTTTGTGTCGCCTAACGGACGCAAAAATGTCCGCGAGACGCGAAATGTCCGTTTGCATTGGGGGCCGCCCCCACCGATCCGACTCATTTTGAACATCCAACTGTTCTGTTTTCTTCATTTTTTTTTGAATGACTCACCAATTTGTATGAATGATCAAGTTTAAACGCGATAACAAGTAGTACAGAAAGATCTTGTTGCTGCCATAAACAGTTCACCAGATAGATTACTCGAATCGAAAAAGTTCAAACTTAACACACAAACAAGAACAAATTTAAAAACAAATAAACTAAAACTATTTTTTGGTCTTCTTGTTACAAGGATCTGCCTCGTCGTCCTAACTCCTGCGCCTCTTGCTTGTCACCTCCTCGTCGGAACAGGAGCTGGGGGACGACGCGTCCGTGGAGGACTTGGAGTCGGACGTACTATCGTCTTCGTCGTCGTCGTCGGTGAACGGACGACGACGATGACGCGCGGGCCGCGCCTGCGCCCTTGCCTGGGCCCTAGCCTCCTTCCTTGCCGCCGCCTTGTCGTCCGCCGCCTCCTACGCTCCAGCCGGGCGAACTTGGCGTCGGAGTCCTCCTCCTCGTCCTCGCCGTCACTGCCAGCGGCGCCTCTGTCTTCCTCCTGGCCGTCGCTGGCATCGGCGCCTCCATCCTCCTCCTCACTCCACGTGGAGGCAGGGTCGCTGGGCGTGGAGCCCGGATTGCTTGGCGTCGCAGGCGATTCCCACCAATGCAGCCATCCGGACGACTTGCCCTCACTCTCCGAGTCCAACGACAGCGTGTAGTCGCTCATGGCGTCTGGCTATCCGGTATTGGAGAAGAAGAAGAAGCAGGCGGTTGGACGTGAATTACAGTATACGCAGAGGTTATATTCTGCGGGGATTAATGGCGGCGCGTATAATGAAGAGGCCTGCGATTGCTCTTCCGCGGCGGTTCGGCGCTCCATTCCGGAGGTTGGTGGGTTGATCGGCGCGGTTGCCACTCCAGCGGTTGACATTGGCGCGCTTGCTGTGCTTTAATTTGAGGCCGATTGAGCTAGGATCGCTGCTAGGCGGGCCCGTGGGGGAAGCGAGCGGACGCTAGGAGCGCCCGCAGAGACGCAAACGTACCGCATATTTGCGCCGCGTTTGCGTCACCGTGAACGCGCCGGACACGATGAGTCGCCCCGCTGGAGCTGGGTGCTGACGCATTTCCGGTCCGCGCGGACGCAAACGGATGCTGCGCGACCTTTGCGTTGCGCCGCTGGAGATTCCCTAAGAGCACCTCCAGCCGTCTCCCTGACGAGGCCTCCGGCACCTCTTTTTTCATCCGGACGGCGTTATTCAGTCTAGCCGTTCTCCGTTTCTCGTCCCCCCCCCCCCGGAAAAAGAGCCTAGATTCATTCGGAGAGCCCATGCCATCCTAGCCTCCCGGGGTGTGCTCGGGGAGTTGGACGAGAGAAAAGCGGAGACGAGCCCGCTCTATCGGCGAGAAAACACGCAAACCACTACTTTCTCGCCGCAAATCCCCCTTCCCCTCGCTTGCTTTGTTGAACTGAAACGTTTATTTGTGAAAATAGGCTAAATATTGGCCAAAATTTGTTAAATACGTCAAACTGTGAGTTTATATGCGAAAATAAAGCCAAATGCGCCGATCATCGGGCGCCTAGCTGGGAGACGGCTGAAAGTTCGGTGCTCCCAGCGCCAAACTTTCGTCCAATCCAGCGGTACTTCCCCACGGATTTGACCGTGGGGAGCGCCAGCGGTTACATGTGCTCTAACAACATCTTCAATGGGCTCCAAAGCTTCCCAAAGAGCTTTAGAACATCTCCAACATAAGCACTATAATAGTGTCACGTTCAACGAAAGCTAATTTACCGTCTGAGGTGCGTTTTTGCCGCTCCAACAGACACGCTAAAATCATGCGCATGCTGCAAATATTTTTTCGCGCGCGCCATTTTGCACAATCGCGTGAACCAAATATGCCGCGTGCATTTCAGCGCGCTTGAAAAGCCACATCGAGCGTGCACGGCCAATGACTCCTTGAAAATTCACCCCGCACCGCATCTCCATTTCCGCCTCCCACTCCGCCGCCGCCGCCGCCGTGAATCCGCGTCGGTTCTGCTGCCACCTTGCTCGCCGATGTAGATCAACGCGCGCCGATACTCCACAAACTTTTTTGGCGCGTCGGTGCTGCTCCAATCGACGGGTGACAAGGTATCGACTTGTCAATGCCTACGGGTGATAGGCTAGGGTTTAGTTAGAAGTAGAGGGTAAGTAGATCTCGAAGGTTTCAGCCGAAAAGTACTCGACGATTATGAAACTAGGGTTTGTGAACAATGATTCGATTGATTCTTCGTCCCTCGACTCCCCCTTTATATAGGAGGTGGAGCCAAGGGATTCGTGCTATACAAGTTTACAGAGTCCGGGACGGTTTCTAATTCATCCCGCCAAATTACAACAACACTTCCTAATACAACTCTATCTTTCCTTAGTAAATCTTGACCTCCCGAATCTTCTTATTCTTCGGGTATTGGGCCTCCAGTAAACCCCGGGTACCATCTTCGGCAGGCCCATTTGGGATGCCTATGTCAACGGGCGACAATCGAGCCGCCGCCTGTTCCACGCTGGTGCTTCTCCAATCAAGCGGGTGTCAACCGCCCCACCGCCGCCCCTTGCTCGCCGGCGTTTCTCAAATAAAGCGGGCGTTCAAACGCGCCGCCGCCGTCGCGGATTTAAACCTGAACCACGCGCGGGCGTCCGACCAAATCAATTTTCCATTGTTTGTAGAGGTGATTTCAATGCCTAAAATTAGGAGTTTTACCATTCGTAGACAAGCTCCTTGTGTGATTCGTCCGATGAGGAGATGGATTTAGAAAGGAAAATTCAGTTTATTTTACCATTTATTGCATTTGTTGTATTGTTATTTAGACATCCATTTTATTCATTTGAACTATTCATTGTTGATGTTATTTGCGTTGTAATATTAATTGAATTATTTATTGTTGTTTTATTTGTGTGTGTTTGATCTTCATGTGAATAGATGCTTGTGAGATTTGTGTTTGTGCGGTAGCGCGCGCTTTAAAACGCAGCATTCGGTGGAGCGCTGTTTTGCCGCGCCTGAAAAATAGAGCATCCGGTGGAGCGCTAGGTTTTAGGGCGCTCGTGGAGATGCTCTTAGGGAGCACTAGCATTAAAAAAAACCGCTCACAGGTGTTACTCGACGGCCAGCAGGGGATGCCCATGTCGCGGTTCTTGGCCCCGAGTACCTCAACAACAAATCCTATGGCGTATTCGTCCCCAACTCTTGCCTCACGCCAGAGCGTACACCCAACGATGAGCGCCCTCGCACCGGCGTCCACGTCCCGCCGGGTCTCAACATCTCGTACGATAGCTCGCGTGCGCTCCGACGCGACCCTTTGCCGTTCACAGGAGGCTCACAAGGGGTTGGGTCGTCGTACCAGTCCGCCGGGCAGGGCGCACACATCATGTTCTCCGAATTCTTGCATGAGTCTATGGAGGAAATTGTCCAGCTTGGCTCCAAGGACGCGCTCACGCGGAAAGAGTCCCATGCCTACAATGACTAGGAGTGGCGGGAGGAGTGGGAAGAGGAGGATGAAAAGGAGGAAGAAGAGGAACCACCAGTTCCCACGCGAGCCGCCAAGATGAAGAAAGCGCCGTCCAACAAGGCGAAAGCCGAGTCCAGCGGCCGTGGCCCAAAGTGGAGGACAAAGGAGGATGAATGCCTCGCCGAAGTATGGAAGGTGGTGAGCATTGACCCTTTCACCCACGTGAACCAAAAGCCCGACACATATTGGGCGATGGTGAAGTTGGCGTTCGATGAGCACAACCTTGTTGATCCCGACTTCAAGAAGGTGCACATGGATCGCAACCAATCCGGCATGTCACATCGTTGGGGCATCATACACGAATGTTGCAACAAATGGCATGGCATCCAAACTTCCAAACTGATATCAACACAAGTACGCCGAGCGGAACCTCCCTATGTGACCAAGTAAGTCGCGTTCCGTCAAAATCTTCACTTTTTTGGTGGCATGGGTTGCATCATTAGGGTCAAAAGCCTCTCGGTGATTGGTTGGCTGCATGAAAGCCCGAATGGCCTTCTCGATGCATTGTTGATTGTTTGGTAGCATCTATGAAACGACTGGATATTAAGCTAATTTCATTGGGACATTGTGTTCATGTGAACCCTATGGTTACATGCTCGCTCTGCCACTACTCTTGGTGACCTTGCCATAGCATACCATCATACACACACATCCAATCTAGTAGTTCATAATTTCATCCATAGCTACTATAGGTACTTAAGTAAATCCAGTTTGTAGCTAATACAAATGACAGTTCATAAGTTTAGTCCCTAGCTACTACGAATGGGCTTCATCATTACATTACAACGGTAATTAAAGTAGCTCACCAAATGGGATCAAAGGGGTGAGTCCTTCTTATTATTCTTCTCAGATGGTGGTGTCACCTCTTTCATCGACATTGTGTTTGTCCATGCCAACCTCTTGTTCAAACAGTCTTCATTATTGCTTTGGTCCTGCCCATGGCCGGTCTCAACTTCATCAAGGAAAACCGTTTCTGAGAAGTAGCCATCTTCGTCCCAACCTAAAATCCACTTGTGAAGAATGCAACAAGCAAAAATCAGCTTGACTTGGGTCTTGTAAGTATGGAACGATTTCTAGTCAAGGACCTTGAACCTATTCTGCAAAGTAGCAAATGCCCTCTCAATGAGGACAATAAGGCTAGAGTGTTTGATATATGTTTCTTGAATTGAACTTTATTGAGATAGAACTTTGTTTTCCTAAAGGGTGGTAGAATCTCAGTCGGCATACATATCTAGCATCTCCTAGATAAAACTTACATTCACAGATTTTTGAACCCATCGGCCCTTTTCTAGACAAGCCATCAACAAGAATGGTTGCATCATGAGCAGGCTCTTCCCAACCAGCTAGCACATATATGTACTTCAGGTTGAAATCCGTAGGAACTAGCATATTCTCGTTGGTGTAGTGCTCTCCTTCCCCTGAATGAGAATGAGGTTTCGGCGCCCTAGCCGTCACATGAGTACAATTGATCACCCCATACGCTCCTGTCAAGCAACGGACAAAGAGGCATGCATGTTTCATAATGAAATGAAAGAAGAGATTTAGTGCTCACCCTGAAATATGACCACCATCTATAGATGTTCTTTATCTTGGGATGTGTGCGACCCATTGGTGGCTTGATCATTCCTCCTTTAACCTCTCCAACTGCAAATGACACCTTCTTGAAGTAGCTAAAAAATTCTCCATTGATCTCTTGAGTGTGCTATGGATCACTCTAACCCTTTGGTTATGACCTACATCATGAAAAAACATCGTGACTTGCTTTTCCACAAATGAGCTCTTCTCATCCGAACCATTTGGATAGCCTATACATCGTCGCAGTTGTAGATGTATTTCAGATTTGCTATCCTCCCCAGATCGTGTGGTGACATAGGACCGTAGGTGATACGAGGAAAGGCAGCACGCCCGATTGCTTTCTCGTGTAGCATCATGTTCTAGGCCTGAATGACAGCGATAAACGATGCCGCCTAATGGAGAAGCTCGATTTGGCTGCCCCAATCAAAGCGATCTAACATGAGCAACAACAAAATCGACCCCACGTAGTTCTACCTAAATCGATCTATAATGGGTCATACAATATAGTAGGAACCTGTACTTACCTACGCAGTCAGACGAGGAAGACGAGCCGGAGTCAAACAAGAAGGAGAACCGCCCCTACCTTTGCTGCACACGGCGGCGCGGATCCGACGTGCGAGACGAAGAAGACGAGCTCCTCCAGAGGACCGTGGAGGTAGGATGCAAGAGTAGAAGGAATCGACTGGAGGGGTAGATATGCTTCTTGTCAAATTGGTCAAAGGGGACTGGAGGGGTAGATATGCTTCTTGTCAAATTGGTCAAAGGGGACAAATGAAATTTCTGGTGGGGTCCTAGTGGAAGAGGTGAGCAAAAGAGCGAGGCGATGTGAGGGCATGTACAATGGGGGCAGCACCTACCTACTGCCCCAGATTTCCATGTAAGCAAAGAAAAAAATGGGAGGTAAAAATCAACCACAACATTCCAAGATATCACATGCAATGGTCCTCACAATCTGACTCAAACTACTTTTTCTCCACCTCTTTTCTACACCACCGGCTCATCCCCTCTCTTCTCTCTCCTCACTCTCTCACACTTTTCCAACTTTAGCATTGAGGAGGTGGGATCTCCTGCAAGAGACCACTTTAATCTGCATGTGCTGATTAGGACCATCCAAACCTACATGGCAGCTGGAGCAGCTGTCCACGGTGTAGCGTTGGCCATGCCCTGAGTTACCAAAAGCGCCGTTGGATTTTGTAGGCGATCCAGCGGATCCAGGGCAGCAAATCCCGGAACGGCGCGCGAGGATTTACCGGAACAGAAATGGTACGAAATAGGTTTGGCCGCGAATGGACTAAACAGAGCAGATGAGAGAAAGATGGTCTGTCTGATCCTCCGATGCTTTGTTTCATCCATCATTTCATGGGGTAAACAAACAAGCAAACAAGCGTCCCAGACTCGCACATGGCGGAGGGCACACGGGCTGAGATAACGCAGACATCCCCCGTGCCCGTCTCGGCTCGGCTGCAGCTGCAGCGGAAGTGATTAATAAAGCTGAGGCCAGGCCAAATACTACTAGATGATGAACTGGTGCTGGGCACGTGTGGCGCCGCGAGGGTGACGGATTTGACAAGCGACGTGGGTTATGGTACGGTGGTAACGCTAATCGGAGTGGATTACGGTACGGTACCGGTGCTGGTGGAGTTGGTGTTGGACGGCTGGGTGCGGGCGCCCGCCGCGGCCCATTAATGGGGCTTCACGTGCCCTGTGCGGCTGTGCCACTCTCCCTCTTCTCTACCCCGCTCCAGACTCCGAGCTCCCCTTCCGTGTGCGCCATTGCCACACTGAGCTAGCTACCTCCACTCCACACGCCTTTCTCGTCTCCTCTCTTCTCCCACCGCGGAACCAGTACGCTCGCCTAGCTACTTCCTCTGGCTAGTGGCATCGGCTCCCGTACTCGCCTCGCGCGATCAGTGCCGGTGGTGTTTCCGCGGCGGCCGGGCGGGCCGGTGCTTCGTTTCCTGGCGGCGCCTCCTGGACGCGCGGCGGCGCTTCCTGGACGCAGCTAGGGTCTCCCGTACCTGGAAGCCTCGCGCTATTCTTCTGACACCTCTCGCCAGGCGCTCGGCCAGCCACGGATCGGCTGTCTGCCGCACTCGCCGCCCGGCCGCCACCGTGGATCCCCGCGCGCCTCCCTCGCCCCGTCAAGAAACCGTCTGCAGAGGAACCCCGGCCGGCGGGGAGATCTCCGGCGAGATCCGAGCTTCCGGCGCCGCCGCCGCATTGCAGGTACGGAACGCGATTCCCTCGTCCTCCTCCTCCACTTTTCATCTCCGGGCGGGGTGGGTTTGCCGTTTTGGGGGGTCGGGACGGCGACCGCTCCTCCGTTCCTTCACTTCCATTCACCCCCCGTCGTCTCGTCGCTTTCCTCTTCCCCAAAAGCGGCGCCTTTTCGGGACGAGGTCTCGCCTCCTCCTCCTCCTCCAATCGATTTCATTTCATTTCATTATCAATCTCCCACTTCTCACTCCTCTAAATTGCCCTTTTTTGCTTAACAAATCCAAAAGCGAAGTACTAGCAGCGTCCTTCGTCCTAGCGATACGATACGGGTAGCAGCTAGCAGTAATTGACTGACTGATGAATGCTGCTACCAGTAACTACTAGCCTCCACCTCCCCCTACCCTATCCTCCTCCCGATCCATGCACATGGGCATCGCCATTGCCGCGTGCGACCTCACTGCCGTCGCTTGCGCCGCGTCCTCTTCCTCGCGGCGTATACCGGAGAATCAGCGGCGGCTCCCCATCTCCTTGGCCGTATCCTCTCCGGCGCCCCGCCGACCAGGTCCCGTCCCAATCACGAGATTCCCGCCGCCCCTCCTCCCTCCTTCTTTAATTTATCCGCTAACAACTCATCCCCTAATATTTTACCTTTACCAACAACGCCTTTTAGATTTGGTTAGCCACTTTTCCCATCGATCCGGCGGCCACTCGCTCGCGCATTGCCTTCGCAGCTTCGTGCGGCAGGGCAAAGAGGAAGGAATCGGGAAAATGCGCGCGCGCCGGAGGAGCTTTCTCGCCATGGCCGCTTTCCCTTTCGTGCCGATTCGATTCCATTGATTGATTGATTGGTTGATTCGGGGGCTCCATCGTCCATCGCGGGTAAGAAATCCCCCGCCTTTCGCGGCCTGGATTTCATTCCCTCACACATTTGCGTGCTACTGATGTAGACTTGGAGATCATCTCCTTCCTTTGCGACGAGATTCCCTTGCCACGATTGCTGCACACGCACATTCGCATCTTATTGGCTCCTCCTCCATGTTGCCTTTCGAGCCCGGTGAGATTGCCATGATGAGCTCCACCGTCCTCCCCCACGGAGTGCGTCGCACGTGAGTGGCCACCATCTTCCCTACCTCCTCCTCGTCCTCCTCGTCGGGCTTGGCGAAGCTGCAGGGCGCTTTTGGACGCGCGCTTGTCTTTTCTCCCGGTTCTTGGCAGCTTGTCATGTCTGCCCAAAAAGTTTTTTGCGTTTCGGACCAAAACTGACTCTTCCTCCGTCCCTCCAAGCTTTCAAATCTTGCTTGTACCAGCCCTGATACGCTCCCGCATTAATACAGTTGCCTCCGTGCGTGCAGGGTGCTGGCCGTGCTATGAAAGGGGCTCATCCTCAGGATAGGAAGCAGAAGAACAAGAAGCAGGACCTGCAGGTGATAGCGCCCTACCCGGGGTGCCTTGGGAGAGTGATAAACATGTTCGACCTCAGCAACGGCGTCGTCGCCACCAAGATGCTCACAGAGAAGGCGCATCGAGACGGTATGTTGCTCTAATGGAATGTACCATATGATGATCCTCTTCTCTGTGTGGTACATGTCGTGGAAGAGCTCTTGTGCCCCATCTGATGATCCTCTAATGGAATGTACCATATGATTTGCAGTTTCTCCGGCTGGTAAGGACCGGAGCGGTGGCTACAAGATGCCAACAAATCAGTTCCCAGCCCAGTTAGAAGATAAACAGGTACGTCAATATTCTAGTACATCTTTCCACTTCATCTTATCTTTGAACTGTAAAATTTCTTGCGCCCAATCTTTAATTAAGTCTCACACAGTACATGGTTTCCGTTTTTTCCTTGTTTGCTGCAGAGGGACAGTCAGCAAAGAAAGACCTCTCCGACGAAGCGATCGAGCTCACCCACCAACAGATCCGGTGTAGCACCCGTCAAGATGCTCATGGAGCAGGACATGTGGAGACAAGGGGTGCCTGAGGACGAGCCGCTGAATGTCGTTGCCAGACTGATGGGTCTGAATGACGCTCCAGTCCAGCAGTCTGATTTGGTACCAGGAAGGAAGCCCAGCAAGGAGTATCAGTCGGGTGCTTTCGGAGAGATTTTCGGGCGAAATGTCAAGCCAAAGAAGGAAAGCAGATGCTACCAGAACCAAAGGGCAGGGACACGGCACGAGCAGATATGGGGTGGTTTAGGTGATCAGCCTTCGAAGATCAGTAACAGCAATAGCAGGCACCAAGGAAATGAACCTTCTTGTGACAAGAGGATGTCCCTTGTCCGTGAGAAGTTTGCTGAAGCCAAACGTCTGGCGACAGACGAGAAGCTCCTCCATTCGAAGGAGTTCCAAGAAGCGCTGCAGTTTTTAAGCTCAAACAAAGATATGTTCCTGAAGTTCCTAGATGAGCCAAGTCCGCTGTTATCAAACAACCATTATGGATTTGAACCGGTTACACCACCTTCAGAGGTAAAGCAAATAACTATACTGAAGCCATCCGAGTCAATGAAGAGAAGAGGCAATGCTCATGTTGGAAGGCAGCTATATTCAGATGGAAATGAAAGTGAGAGCAACAGATGCAGGCACCAGTACCAGAGCTTAAGTGCCACCCCGGCAAATTTAAATTTGTCTGAACCAACAAGAATTGTAGTACTAAAGCCGGGCCCTGCAAAGTCTCATGAAGATATTATGATCCCAGTTTCCCCGTTAGCATCATCAACAGAACCAGATAGTGAAGATGATAGTGTGATGGCAGTTGATGAAATAGTATCCTCGAGAAGACTGGCCAAGGAGATCACTTGGCAGATGAGGATGCGCTTAAAAGACAGCCAGGATGAAGATACTTCGGTGTCTTATGAATACCATGATACTTTCATCGAAGATGGCTCCTTTAGCAAGTCAGAGGTTGAGATTGCAAAAGAAGTGTGCGGCGAAATAAGTGAGGATTTGGAGTTTGGTACCCCCACTTCTGGCCGTTCCTGGGAGTTCCTAAGCAGGAGTGAAAGCCCTTACTCCGCATCATGCTCTAGTCAGGCATCTAATCGGCGTGAACCCTCGGTGGTAAAGGAAGCCAAAAGGCGGATCTTGGAGAGATGGTCAGTCGTATCATCAACTGTCAGTTGCGAGGAAGAAAGGGGAGCACGTAGAAGTACGGGCACACTAGGTGAGATGCTCACTATTCCTGAAGGGAAGAAGGATCAGGAAGAGTTTGGGGGAATAACTATTGAGAGCACATCACCTGAGCTGGATACTGAAGATCCTTTCTCATGTTTGCCAAGGTCACGGTCGCTTCCACTTTCTTTGTCTTATGGAGGCAGGGAGTGGAATAGAGCTGATGTTGGTTCTCAGCAAGCTACCAATGGAAAAAGTAGGAAGCCATCTTCATTTAGGGAAAAGGTATCCAGTCTCTTTTCTAAAAATAAGAAACCAGCTCGTGAGAAGTTAGATCTGTCTGGAACTTCATCTGGTAATGATACACTCGCAAGTGGAAGTGCCGGTGATGGCAGTCAAGGATCTAACCATTTTACACTGGAAGATGCACATAAACTTACTTTGGTTAACGCTGATGAGAATGTTATGCAAAGACACATGACTAGTTCATGTCACGCTAATGATGTGGCCAGCAACCGCACCAAGGTAATTGTACACTTTATGCTGAGAATTTCATCTTATTACAGCAATCATTCGTGCCTTTTCTGTTGTGGTGATCAAAGCTCAAATAGTGAACAAAATAACTCTTCATTGCTATCTTATTACAGTTGTTCATGCGTCTCAACTTTTACTTCTGTAGCCATCCAAAGTTCAAATTACGCTTTTTTTTTCAGGATGTCTGTCCCTTGCCAAGTCTTGATGCCCTGGGATTCTATGGCGAGTCTCAAGAACAACCAAGCCCTGTGTCTGTACTGGATCTGGATGGACCATTTCTCTGTGATAATAATAGGAGGCTACTGTACTCATCTGAAAATTTCATTACCGCATCCTCACGTAAGCTGTAAACCGATCTCATCAAACTATCGACTGAAGAGGCAACATCATAATGTGAATGACATCTGTTCCATATTTCTGCAGATGCCTTGTCCAGGTCTCCTCTTATTGGATCATTTTCAAGATCCTTGTCTTGGGAAGATCGCCCACCGGAAGTCATGTCGCCAAATTCGTTGAGACTATCAAGGCTTTTCTCTAAAGCCGACGAAGATCAAGACTCGCTGACATTTATCCAGAAGTTAGTCTCCTCAGCTGGCATGGATAGAAAAGGCTGCGTCTTGGCCAGCCCTCTGGACTCGAGGTTGCTTGCAAAGTTATCAGATTACCAAGGAGAGGGAATTAAGTCAAGGGAAAGGCGGTCAAAAGAGAAGCTTCTTTTCGATGCTGTCAACGAGGCACTCATCGAGCTTACTTGGACAACAGAATTGTCTGCTTACCCATGGGGCTCGACATGCTCCCACCGCAGAGATTGCGATGACAGTTCCTGTAACTCGGCGGCTGATGAAATCTGGCGAGTCATAAGGAGCTGGTCGATCCTCGACAGGTATCCACCCGGCGAAGTTATCGAGAGAAACCTTCTACTGGACATGATCCTTAAGAAGGAGTTGGTGGAGACCGCAAGTGCTGACACGACACGGTTAGAGACATTTGAAATTAACAGCATGGTCTGTGCGGTGGTTTTGGAGGACCTGCTAGAGGAGGCACTTGTAGATCTGATCTGACTAACAACACCTGGTGAGGTACCTAACTATTAATTTTGCCTCTTCTCTCTCCTAATGTTGATTGCTGTTCACGTGATACTTGCTGCTGTAACACTGCTCTATTTATCGTGTTACCGCGGAAAATGTGATGCCATATGTGCCTTTTTCCTGCTTTATCCTCTATATTTTTTTTTGTTATAGAGGAACTGTTGTAATTAGCTGATTGTTTTCTGTTTTGAGAAGTAAACTATCCCAGTGTTGATACTATTGCATTTTCTTCCTCATACGACACAAGATAATTCATTTCATCCTCCTAAAGTAATATATTTGTGTTACTTAAATTAGGATCATAGGCTAGAGAAGACAAACTAACTAGAAACCAGCCACACAAAAAGAGAGTACTATACAATATATTACTGGATTTTGTGGTCCAGTTGGATAAAATGAGTAGAACCCATGATCTGATTCGCAGGGGCATCAAAACATAGCAGCTCAGCACCACTCACAAGGCAATGCAAATCTATTGTCAGGATCCATGTCAAGTTGTCAACTGTGATTTTTCTATGCTCAGTGCACCATTTGTTTACTCCAACCAGGTCCTGTACATAGGTTACACCCACTCCCACTGGAGCAAAACTATGTAACCGTTTTAACAGCATGTTAAGGTGAATCCGACAGACAACTGCGTTGGGGTCATCGCCACGATCTCGGCATATTTTGGGGTTCGCCTAAAATTATCAAAGCTGCAAGGTGGGAGGTAGTTTTTCACCGAACCTGGAACTTCAGCGCCAATTGTCCATTCATATCTGGGTGTGGTATTTTGTGCAATTCCAGCTTATATAATCTGGCCCTTATCTTGCTGCTAGTTCCAAAAAATAAAAGTGTCGCTGTGTGATCGGATTAGGGTTTGTATTGTTGTGCATGGTCATCGCCATGTGGACCACTGTAGCACTCCACATGGGCATGCCACCAGGGCCCATTTGCCAGGTGGGAGCCGCCCTATGATCCATCTCCACATGACTGCTGCGTCTCCATGGCACCATATCACAGGAGGAGAGAGCCATTGCATTGCATATTTGCAGTGCAGGTTACTGTGGGTGGACCTGGAGGGAGGGCCAAAGGCCAAAAGCTGGTGTGCTTGCCCCTGTTCATCTTTCTCCAGGGTTTGCATGTGAATTTCCTGGAGCATCTTAACCTGACCATCGTCCTACTCTGCCCTGACCAACCTCTGCATGCCTTCTTTCTCTGTCTACATAACACATGCCCTCGGTTTTAGGGCAAGTTGCAGCTTGTGTCTCTGTTCTCCCATGTTATGTAATAAGTGATGTGGATGAGTAGACCAGTACCAGTGGTAAGAAAATAGTTGCATATTCAGGTTTCGGCATGATCCTTGTCCTGCCCTGGCAGAACCACCATCCTCCTCCTCATGCTGCTGCTAAACTACTCCATGTGGCATTAACCAAAGCGTATGCAAAACCGTGGGCGCCCGTGTTTTGTTTTGTAGCCGTGTGGAGAGCTTTGGAAAATACGGTACTTGATTGAGTTTACTAATGCCTAGAGTAGTTGAATATGACTGAATCAGATGAAGTTGTATAGGTAGCGATGAACAGTGTTTGGTCAGTGTTCACTGCAAAAATGCATGTCTGTTCTCTCTGGGTTTCAGTATCAATCCAAAATCTGAATCTAACCATTGAAACATGGATGGCAAGATAGTGACAGCAGAAGATTAAAATAATAAATACTTGTTTCGAAATCTGCCCTTTCTCCTTGGCTTTGGCTGCCTAGATGGAGTTGATCATTACAACTTTTTCTAGAGAAGATGTAGTTCATCATTGCCAGTGGGACTGTGGAGTGTGGTACAACCAGAGGGAGGGGGAGGAAGGAAGAAGGAGAAGCCGTTGGGGTCGCTGGGAGGCGCATTGAAGGGCAGCGCAACGGTTCTCTGCTTTCTTCCCCTGGGTCTAGGAAAAGGGTACACTGAAGCTTCATTTTTTCCCTGTTGATCAGGCTAGGGCACTGGTGCTACGCTTTACTACTTTCCAGGACATGGTTGCTTCGTTCGTTGTCTCGATCTATACACTACCGATGAGCTGATGAGGTGAGGTTCGAAGTGGTAATTGCAGAGAACTATACTTGTTGGGAATATATGCAGCCATGTGTGTTCGATATTATGCCTACAGAAATGTAGTGTGGCGTTTTTTTGATCTCGGACTACAGGGGGAGCCTTTTTTTTTGAAAGTTAAAAAATGCTATTCTAATGTTCGAAAAATTCTGAGAAAAATCCTGGTTGTAGGCAATGGTGTATTGTACCAGCATGCAAGAACTCATGCAAAATACTTTTATTCTAGGCCACACAAAAATGGAGAAGTTGTAAATCTTAGTGCAGCGAATGGCTCAAATTTTAGAATTTCCAATTTCGTTAATACATGGGCAAAAAGTTTTCCCCCAATCTATTAACTAATGAGTTTTACAAGAAAGTAAATAGCAAATATTACAAGAGGTTACTTTCTTGGCATTATTTATTTCTAATTCTCTATGTACTCCAACCAAAGCTTTTCGTGTCGAGATTTGTTACATATGGATAAAGTACATACACCACTGAACGCATACTTCATGTTTCACTGAACTTTTGAAACAGCAGTGGCATTGTTTTGAAGGCAGAGGGATAATTATTTTGGTCGCTGTGTCTTGGCACGGTATCCGGCTGCATGTGATGTGAGGGCGCGTCTGGTACGCCATAAACCGTGGACTCGACTATGGCTTGTGTGCGTATCCTTCCTTCCTGGCCGAACGTAACGCGTCGGGAATGGCCACACGCAACATGCATGTGCACGTTAGCATCGCAAGTTACGAGACCCACAAATCCATATTTTAACCCACCACGTAGTGTAGTGTAGGAGTACGCAGAAAGATACGGTAGCATCGATCACCGAACCCGTACCGTACCGCGTGCATCGCTGATCCCGGTTTCAGACCAACCAGGCCTGAATCAGATGACCCTGCTGCATTTTCTTCAATGCGACCGCAGCAGCGCAAGTTCGCCTTCAGGGTACGCCACCAGCATCGAAACAAGGAACTTGTTGCATGTTGCAAGTTCCGAATTCGAACCCGAAATTTAATCTACTCTCCCCGTCCCACGAAAATTATCATAAGTAGATTGTAGATACATATAAGTTCACATAAATCTAAGATAAATTTCATGAGATGGAGGGAGTACATGCTTTGGAGGACATGTCAAGAAAACCCCATCAAACAATGGTACCGATTACAACATTAATAATAATGCAAGAAAATTATTTTGTTGAACTAAAATTGTTACCGATTACATCATAAAATAATAGTGCCAGCTCTATTTAAATTGTTGTGCAAAAAGCCCCTCAAAATTTGGCTCAAAACACCCTAAAATGCCAAAATTTGGCTCAAAACACCCTAAAATGCCAAATCCTACCAATTTTTCCTAAGTCCAGGGGGTTTTCTGCAAAACCCCCTTTGTCTTCTACCTCCCGCCCCGCCTCTCGCCCACCCCGCCATCGCTGCCGCCCCGCTCCCGCCTCCCTCCCGCCTCGCTCTCGCCGCCAACGCCCGCAGCTCCCGTCCCGCCTGCCTCCCGCCCGCCTCCCGCCCCGCCGCGGGCGCTACTGCCCCGCCTCCAGCCCGCGTTGGCACCGGCCTTACCACACATACATATAGTTTTATCTATATATATATATATATATATATATATATATATATATATATATATATATATATATATATATATATATATATATATATATATATATATATATATATATAGATAAAACTATATGTATGTGTGGTAAGACGCGGATTTTCTACCCACATGGCTAGCTGTGCATACCTTGGCCGCCTTTGGATATAGAGAGTACGCATGCTGAAACTAGTAGATTGGCTCCCTTGTTGGTGTTACTGAGATAACGTTGTTAGTGCTAAAGTTTTATGAAAATGGAGCTGGGGGGAGACCCCTGTTGATCTAAAAAAAAAAACCCCATCAAACCAGAAGCAACCTGACCATAGATGGTTATAAGGGTGGACTATTCATTCAGTGAAAGACGACGTTTCTATCGACAAAGAGACACCTGTGCTGACTTTGTCAATTTTAAGATCCAATTCGTCGGTTCAATCTTTCGGAGGTGCTCATAGAGGTAGGACGTGCGTGTGTGCAGGGTGAAAGTATGCGCATGTATCCAAGCGTCCGCGTGTGTACCGTGTTTCTTAAAAAAAACATCAAACAACGCATGAGCGAATCTTGCCAAATCTGTTCCAAACTTGTTTTGACCCGTTCTTTGTATATCACACGGCTAACGAATTACTCCTTGACTTTCGCAACTCGGTTTTAGTTTAAATTTAGATTAAGTAAAAATTACTCCCTCCGGTCTCTTTTAATTGACTCGAATTTAGTACAACTTTGTACTAAATTCGAGTCAATTAAACAAGACCAAAGGAAGTATTAAATACGTAGTAATTGCCACCTATCCTCAAGTTGCTTCCACGGAAGAATGATAAAAGAAAAAGGTTGCATCGGACGTGCAGGCAATCAGCCGACTTCATGCATGCAGGCATGCAGCGCAATCAATCGGGACCAAATAAAACCGAAAGCACCATAACAAATTATGGGAGTAAACTGGTGATCCAAGCTGCCAAGACAAGTGCCTACAAACAGCGACGTCGCTCATGCTCCGGCCGTATGTACCAACCATATCTCTCTGCTGCAGAATTTCAGATCTCAAGCTCCAAGTGGTCCTCCGTCGCCGGTAGAGGCGGGCAGGCAGAGCAGAATGAGCTAATACTGGTCCATACACATAAATACTGTAGTTGTGAGAAAATGTATATACACTCGTATTTGCTAGCAAACTGGACGGTCCTCCCTGCAAATGGCAACGAACGCAGAGTATACATACGGTACATGCAATAGATACGTCTGTAAGTCAAGTCACTTATTTTCGAACGGGATGAGTAATGACCAAATGGTAACGCGTCGCACAGCGCTTGCACGAGTTTTTACAACATTGCATTGCCAAAAAGAGCGGCCGCGATCTGGTCCGTAACCAGTGGCGAATCCAAGATTTTTATGAAGTCTGAGCGCACTCTAATTAAGTCCAGCCAAATTTTTATCAAAATATTTATCCAATTTTCATTAAAATATGCTGCACCGCCGGCCGAAAAGCCCAGGCTTAGGGACAGTTGGGTCCGCCTATGTCCGTAACAGCAAGTTAGTACCATTGTCGCAAAATTCAAAACCAAATTCGATCTACTTGTCCAGAAAAAAGATGACCGTCTGTGTGACAACACAAAAATCCCTAGAGAGACAATGCCAATCTTGTGGCCCACACCTAGTGTAGGTATTTTCGAAGACTTATTATGCTTAATGCGTATCCCCACCTCCAAAGTTAAGTACATCAAAGGCTGAGATCGCTCTGTACCTCTTCGTAATAAAACTTATGAGGGAAATGATGTCAATGCCTTATGTATTCGAGCTTGGGGGAGAGAGTGCACACTAAAGCATGCCTCATTTTCGAAACTCACGGACCTGGTTAGAGCATCTCTAACAAAGCCCGTAAATCACGTCGGAACCGTATTTTTCCGGCCGATTTACGGTTTCGGGTCGAAAGTGGCGCATAATAGAGACTGAACTCGCTGCCTGGCCCGAAATTTTTTCTCAGGACCTCAAAAAACTTCACACTCGATCCCTATTAATACAGACCGAAGGGCGGAATACAAGCCCAAAACTGAACGGAATGCTTTGCTAAAATTGTGCGACCAGGCTAAGCTCAGGGCTGCAGACCGAACGCCCAGTGGGCGGGCACGGCAAGCCATGGCGCGAGGCGGTGGCGGGCAGCAGTGGCCAGCATCTAGCAGCGGCAGAGCGCCACGCAGCGGCCGGAACAGCAGCTAGCACCTCCTAGCTCCACACAAGCTAGCAGCTAGCAGCAGGCGTGCGACACGGTGGCCTGGTTGCAAGTGCAGCAACGCGCAGCAGCATCACACGGCCGCGTCCGGCCGCGCTGCCTCGTCCTGCGTCCGATCGGCTCCTCCCGCGCTCGGCTCTTCCCTGTGCGCGACCGTCCTCGTTTGATCCCCAAGCTCACGGCTGCAGTTAGGGGCGCAGGCGACGGCCGCGTGGGGAGATCTAGACAGCGTCGCGGATAGTTTTTGCGAAGAAGATGATGACTTTTCAAATATTCTGTTTTTCAGTTTTAGTTTTACAGGTCTGTTCTGCGCCAGCCGTTTTGCGACCCGTAAACACGTTTTCGGAAGAGTTTTTCGATTTGCAGCTTTTACGGGCTCATGCTCTTAGGTTTGAGATGTATTGACGCAAGTTGCTCGGTCTCAGAGCATCCCCACTCGTTGGCGCTCCCCACGCCCAAATCCGGCGAAATTTTCGTCCGGATTGGAGAAAGATTTGGCGTGGGGAGTAGTAGTTTCCCAGCCGCGTGCCCAGGCGAAGTCGACGAGGCGAATTTAAAAAACGGAAACTTGACAAAAAAACGGGTGAATATAGACTAAATTTAATGATATTTATTACATAACGGGCGGAGTTCATACATAGAGGCCGAATTCGACTATATTTCGAATTCGGCTAGGCGAATTCAAATGCTAACTTTAAAACACGGCGCTCTACATGCCGAAATGGCGGTAGAACACCGGGTAGTCGCCGCCGTCGTCGTCGGAGCCGTCGTCGTTGACCTTCGGCTGCGCGGCCCGTGGCCGCTGCCGCCACGGCCGGCGTCTCCCACCCCGGGGATGGCTTGTACAATTCGTCGTCGGGAGGACTCGAGGTCGACGACGGGGACAGCCGACGCCGGATGGAGGTGTCGCAGGACGGCGGTAGCGCGCGACATCGTCGTTGGCGGTTGTAGCGGCGCGGGCGGCGAGTTGGCGTGCGGCGGCCGGGTCCGGCAGCCCGGCCGCCGTCGCTCCGCCTCCCTGGCGCTCCCGGCCGCGCTCGGCCCGGTCCCGATGCGGCGTCGTCCGCGCGCTTCTCCTCCTCCATGTCCTTCGGCGACACCGCGATCGCCTCCGCCATCGCGGCGTCCTCCGCGCGCTTCGCCTCCTCCTCGGCGAGCAGTGTTTGCGGCGGCCTCTTTCTTCGTCCTCTTCCGGCCGCTCGCGGCGCGGAAGGCTGGTCGCGGATGACGAGGGCGCCACCGCCGCGCCTCTCGGTCGGCGGCGGAGACGCCGGCTCCTTCTTGACGCGCACCGGCGTCGAAGGCGGCGTCGTCTCCTCCCTCTTCACCGGCGCCAAGGATGACCTCGGCGCCGATCCCGAAGACGACGAGCCGGCAGCCATGCGCCGTGGCTGCGCGACGTTTCCCCGGCGGCGGCTCGCCGATGCCCTCGATGGAGGGGCATCGTGAGCACCGGAAGTTGCCGCCCTCGATGTGCTCGAGGACGGCCTCGAGATTCCGGCCCGGCGCGCTCCACCAACGTCGGCGGCCCGCGCCGTTGTTGCGTGGAGGCGGAGGCGGCGGGCCGTCGTACGAGGCGAGCTCCCGCTCCCACCGCCGCAGGAAGTACGAGTTCCACGCCGTGTAGTTGTCGGGGTGGTGGCGAGGCTGGGCGCGCTCCTCATCCGTCATGGTCATCCGCGCCTCCTCGATGGCGGCGTCGAGGGCGGCGCCCCGAGGCGGCGGCGGGATTGGTACGCCGCCACGGCTTAGCCGCCACCCGCCGCCGGGAGGCCTCGTGTCCGGCGGGCAGGGGTACCCCGCCTGGTGGAGGAGGTGCCCCTCCTACTGGTGGAGCGACCGGCGGGGGAAGCCATTGGAGGCTGCGCCGTCGTCGTCGGAGAACGCCATCGTCGGAGAGTGGAGGGAGAGTGGAGGGAGAGTGGAGCACGGGGTACGCCTCGCGGCGAGCGGAGCGGCGTATATAGGTGAGGATGGCGCGGGGGATTAATGTCGCGTGCAGTGCGACGCGTCCGCGGCGAGCTGACCGGCGGCAGCCTTTAGTGCGCGCGGAAGACGATGCGTGCGCGGAAGACGACGACATTAACTCGCCGGGTGGCCGGCGAATGCACCGGCCGGCGAGGCTTTACAGCTGCGCGGAAGACGCATGCGATGAGGACGACGATCGGTTTCTCTCGCCGACAATTTGGGGCCACCAGACGCGCGGGAAGTTTCCTCGGTATTTCCCGCGCTTTCGTTTCGTCCGGAGATCCCGAGCGCTCCCCGGGGGCCGGGGATGGCGTGGGATCGCCGGATGAATTCAGGCCCAAATCCGGACGAAAACGAGAAACTGGGGGCGCGACTGAACCGAATTACGCCGTCCGGATGGAAAAAAAGCTCGTCGGGGACCTCGTCGGGGGACGAGTGGAGATGCTCTCACACGGAAGACGACAGCGACGACAAGGAGGAGAAAGATGGTTGGACTGGGCCGGACGCTACACCAGCTAGCTAGGGGGCCATGAAGGTGCAGGCAATGAGGCAATCAGTTGAGTTGCATGCATATGCAGCGCATTCAATTGGATCGCCTACGTGCATGGCATACTGGACCAAAATGATACTAACGTGAACTGCTGATCCAACCTGCCAAGCCAAAACAAACAAACAAGCAAGCAAACAGACGCAATCACGATTGAAACTGCAGAGCCACACGCACCATGCATACACTGGTACTAGCTCTCTGTACTCCGGTCCAGATCTCAATTACAAGTGGTCCTTGCAGAGTGCAGACACCCAGCAGATCGAGCTAATATCGGTCCATCTGTATTCATGCCCATAACTAATACTACTACTACTATGTATATTTTTATATATATATCCGTATCTGCAGACTGGTCCTCCCTGCAAATGGCAACCAACACATATACGTATTACACATACATGTCATGATCCGATACGCTGTACATATGCTGCTGCTTTGCACCCACAAAATTACTCATCAAGAACAGGCCATGCGTATCATGGCTAGATCGCTGCTGCTTTGCACCCACAAACCAGTGAAGAAACACATCATGTGTGATGATCAGTAGAGCAGCTAGATATGTGGACCGGTGGGCGTACATATATGTGAGAGAACTGTGCGAGCGTACACATGCACAGGGGTACATCCCCCACGCAGCACATGGATTGGTATATAATTAACCTACGAGAGCGATCTGCAACTATTTATCAGTTTGTTCGATTCAATCATGCGAGTGTTGTGTGCAAGCATCGACAACGAGGTCGGCCAATATACATGTGAAGTAATTAACATCAGGACATACGTACTTGGGTTCTGCACGTACGTAATGTTCAGTTCACTCCCGTGCCAAAAGCCCAAAACAAGACTCCATTAATAACTACCCCGGAATGAGAAGGCATAAGGAAACTCAGCAACAAGACAACCAGTTAAACTGACTTTAAGTTGATCGTATAGTGCAATGTAGTGCAGGTCAGGTAACAGGTAGATCGGCAGAAATCAATACACACATGGCATGCTGAGAAGCAGGGAAAAAAAGCAGAGATTCACAGCTGACCTGACCACCAAACGTTATTAGTATTAGGCTACCACCCACCACGCCCTCATCTCATTCCTCCCCATTTTTTCTCACGGTAGACCACGCCCTCATCTCATTCCTCCCTATTTTTTCACCCTCTGCCGTGAGAACGAGAGTGCGCCAGTTAGATGCTGTCGCGGAGCTCATCCTCGCCACTGCTCAATGTGCCGCGCGTTGATGCGCGTGATGTACACGTTCGTTGGGAACCCCAAGAGAAAGGTGTGATGCGCACAGCAGCAAATTTTTCCTCAGAAAGAAACCAAGGTTATCGAACCAGTAGGAGCCAAGAAGCACGTGAAGGTTGTTGGTGGAGGAGTGTAGTGCGGCGCAACACCAGTGAAACCGGCGCCAACGTGGAATCTGCACAACACAATCAAAATACTATGCCCCAACGTAACAGTGAGGTTGTCAATCTCACCGGCTTGCTGAAAACAAAGGATTAAACGTATCGAGTGGAAGATGGTGTTTGTTTGCAAAGAACAGTAAATAACAATGATTGCAGTAGATTGTATTCAGATGTAAAAGATTGGACCGGGGTCCACAGTTCACTAGTGGTGTCTCTCCAATAAGATAACTAACATGCTGGGTGAACAAATTACAGGTGGGCAATTGACGAATAAAGATTCAATACATATGAACGATGATTACTATGAGATTTAATCAGGACATTACGATAAAGTACATAGACCGCTATCCAGCATGCATCTATGCCTAAATAATCCACCTTCGGGTTAGCATCCGCACCCCCTCCAGTATTAAATTGTAAACAACAGATAATTGCATTAAGTATGGTGCGTAATATAATCAACAAAAATATCCTTAGACAAAGCATCGATGTTTTATCCCTAGTAGCAACAACACATTGATACGTCTCAAACGTATCTATAATTTCTTATGTTCCATGCTACTTTTATTACAATACTTGAATGTTTT
>NC_061509.1:270215647-270231119 GCF_022539505.1 Lolium rigidum
TTGTACTTCGTTCAATTTGTGTGCGCGAACAAGAGTAAGAGAGACCTGAGTAAAGAGGATGCCCTTGTCAAGCACCCTACTCCACCCCCAAGGTGATTGCTCGCTCTTTTCATTGGCATTATTGTTGCATCTTCAATAACTGTGATGTATCTGTCCAACCCAGCCCAAGTTATAGCATTATCATCTGCTCAGTTAACACATAATAATAACATATGTTTCATCATGTCTTGGCTTCTTTGTTCTTATGTTCCATAATCGTATCAAGCATGTATATGATTTTGTTGATTGAAGTACCGTTTATCTACGGCGAGGCATCGGGGACTTCACGTAAGGACGTTTCAAATACCAACAAGGTGAAGAACATAGTTCAACGGGAAGATCAATATCCGACGAGCTCACCTAAAAATAAAAAGGGTTCAAGGCTGGTCATGTCGGATCACAAACAAATGCGGTGAACGAGGGTAAAAACAAGGTCTCGGACTCGAGTCACTCTAATCTAGTTGAAAATGATGACCGAGGCAAAAAAATATTGTAATGCGAAACACCAACATAAAAAGCTTCGACCCTAACCCCACATCGGTTGGTCTAAAAGCGTAGACGGAGCAAATACCAAACCACATGTTCCCCGACCACATGTTGCCAATCCAGGTTACCCAAGAACAATTCACGAGCAGACCAGTTTCAACGGCGGGTTCTCAACACCTAACTAATCACGATCGCCCGTGACATTTAGTCTGCCCGGAGACAACTTCTTCCTTAAAGATGATGGTGGGGCCGAATTAGGTACGTGTTCGCTTACATGCTCCGTTACATAAATACCTTGATAGCTTGATGTAATGCTTAAATTTGCGGTTCCACCACGACCAAGAAAACGAAGGGGGCCAACGACTTTGAAATCACTTAAAAATAAGATTGCCCAAATGGGAACAAGATTTCCCATCACATCAGTTATAGCAGGTATCAGAAGGCCACTGGATCCACAAGAATCATCTAATATAGCATCGATCACAGGCGTTTTTGTCAGGACTCAAATTCCTATCTTTCCATCATGGAAACAACACGTAAACACCCCTTCCCATTTTGAAGGTTTTTGCACATGTTACATGTAAGTCATTTTCGTAAACAATACCATGTTGCTCGTTCACATTCCCTCTAGCTTTCTGTTGGCTAGCTATCTAACACATGAACGGTTCCCATTGTTGTAAACAGACATGTCTTGAGTTTGATGATGACATGAAGAATGTAATCATTGTTATCAGGAGCATATTCTCTTCAGCGTTGCGCCGGGAGCGCCATAGGCTAAGATGAGATACTTTGCTTGGGAGGACTCCTAGCGATATTCCAACAACCTCTCCTATACTACGAGATGATTGATGATCAATGGTGTGATCTTGTTGAGTATTGATGCTGCTCAAAAGAATTTGGTATGTTACTGTGAAGACGGTGAGACAAGATCACATTCGCGATTCCTTTTTAAGCATGTGTCTCACAAGTCTTCATTTGTAGTTCATCGCTCGAAGTAACATGCGTGCTCGTAATAATGTACGTTTGGCATCAGCGTAGGATCTCGTAGCTTGATTGGACACCTCTCTCTGTATGGTAAGGAATGTTATTCGTACAACTATATTTAAATTAGTAAAATCATTTAGAATTTATAGATGCACAATATACATCGTAAATTGATGTCTCCATTTATGTTATATTTTTTTTGAAACTTTCAATTCATCATATAGTGCATATGACGTGGTTATGAAAACTAATTTATATTTTCTCTTGCAAAATTTCAGGAGAGCAAAGCAACATCTTGTGAGGAATCTGGACAGAAGATGAGAGTCTACTTGAGCAATTCAAGGTGTGCCTAGACGAGTGAAATGGTTTGGTGGACATTTTGCACGAGTCATTGTAATGTATGTCTCTACTAATATCGGGTTCATGGTTTCAATTGTATGCGAGAAATATCTGTATATATTGTCAAGCTTTTGCAACTACTTAACACAACCAAATGTCCAAAGCCTGGTGGGAAGGAACATGTACAATTCTACTTATATACTTCTCAGCAATATCATGCACATACAATTCCACATGGATCATGCATATTTTTATAGTCTACTATTACGTGTTTAGCAATGAAGACATGTCTAATATGATGTAGCATGCTCTTACTAAAATATGTATCAGGTAATCAGCCATGTCAGTTTGTAGGATTATTAGAAGTGCTAGTTGCATATGTTCATAGTCTACATTATAATCTCTCTCTTACACATGTGTAATAAGCTGAGAACTCTCAGATTAAGACATAGAAAGTGGAGGTGGCAAACTAAAGAAAGATGATATAGAAAAAACCCAGGAAGAATCTGCAATTCATTTTCCAGGTACTACAATGTCATGGTATAGCCAACAACATTCCTGCGTCATGTGCGGTTCTAACTAATTTACTGAGGTCCAGATCCAAGTCAAAGCCAAGCGCGGGATTGAGGTCCAGTCATTTGTCTTTTATGTTCTTAGAGACTACTCAAAGAGGAAGCGAGCAATAGTAGCTTCACAGAGAGTAGTGATCCACGCAGTCTGTGCAGGATTAGAAGCAAGTCAATCACACAGGCAACATCTCAGAAGCTGTGGGAGATGCTGAATACTCAGGTGAATACACTGACAGATCAAAGAGTGTCTCTGGTTTGTATGAAAAGGTTTGTGATGCTGAACTATTTCATTAGTGCTTCTATCGCACTTGTTATATACTAGTTGGTTGTTTCTTGGTGATCTGGATTAAATGAAAGCTGAATGGATTGGATGCATCAATATTTCAATCAAGGTTTAATCTGATTTGTAGTATTTTTTATATTAGCTTATGAGGAAAAGTATAACTATTAGTTGGTTAATTGGTGACCATTTCTTGTCAGTATTTGAGTTGATGGGTCTTATCCTATGCATCCACGAAAGAAGCGATTATCTAATTAGCTACCAATTTTTCTAAATGTATTTTTTAGCGCCAATGAAATTTGAAAATATCTGTCAAGCGCTATAATCTCCCGTAATAAAATCCAAAATATTACTCACGTTTTAGATTTAAGGTTTTTTGGAGATCAGTACATGAACTGATTCTAGTTGTGATTCATGACTATGCATGTGGCCATATAGTAGTGTCATCGCATCAGGGATCAGTCGTTTTAATCATAGAGTTATCATGCTCCTCCATTTTGAAATGCATCTTACAATATTTTGAATTTCAAAAAAATGAAACAAAAAATTACATGTGATCTTCTGTGCTACATCCTTACACAAGTTGCGACTTATCATGTGACGTGTGGTAAAAGATCAAATCGATACTCAAAATAATGCTTTTCACAAGATCAGTTTTCTCTTTTTGACATAGATCACAAAAATATTGGTTTATGTGAAACTTGACAAGCGACTTATACTATTATGAATATGTACATGTAAATTTTTCGCTAATATTTTTGGCATTTTAAAATATGATTTTTTTGGTAGAGGCATATACTGGAGCCAGATCGAATTTCGCATTGCATATGACACTACTCTATGTTACTACACTTCATAAATGTAGTAACTTGATGTGTACTATCATACATGATTGTTTTAGTTAGTCATGTAGACTCATTCTATCTTGAAAAGTGTTATGGTAACATAGCTGAGTTTACTACAACTGAGCTCTATGTTAATACTCATTAGATTACTCACTATGAGTAGTCTAAGTAGCATGGTCTACAGAGTAGATCCTCTAACGTTGTAGCACTGAATTGGATAAGCTATAGCTCTCTAATTTTCTTCTCACATCTACATGATTAAGTCTAATTTGATCTAAATTAACTTCATAATATATGTAAGCCATACTGCATTTCACGATAATTAGTAACAATCAAAATTATGACTATCTTTTTTCTTAGTATTCATCTGATGTTTTGTCCAGATAAAGCTCTACGGTGATTGTCGGCACGTCAAATGCGGTGTTTGTTACATTTTCCTGATTTTTTTCTTCTACGTTTTGCACTACTTAAGCACGTAGCTTACGACTTGTCATCTCTAGTTAGAGGATATGGTTCGGTCTACCCCTGGCCTTATATTGCAATCACGAGTGTATTACTTGGACCATCATCCAACATACCTTTGTTGCTCCTTGCAAAAAAATACTTTTGTTGCCACTGGATTATTAATGAAGGCCGTGTGCATCACCACGATGCGGAGGCTGAGGTCATATCCCTTTTCGAAGAAAAAAATTACTTAGACCATAGCCTTATTCAAAATCAATTCTTAGTCAAGCTGCAAAATCTCCCACCAATCCCGAAATATTTCAAACAGTTTTTGAATGTGATTTTCAAGATAGATCATGATCATGGTAGTGACCTATATTCAACGTGATGATGATTTGATTTTGCACTCGGCCATGAACGAGGTACTAGTACGGTGTCACAATTTTTTATCATTATACTTGTACCTTAGCGAAATTCAAAATCTCATAGCGGCAAAACTTCCCGCCCACAAAATACAAAAATTTCACACGCTTCCAAATTCCCATTCTACCCCGTGGAGATGACAGCAAAGTCGGTTGGTGAGGGGTTTGCCCGTCATTTTTTCGATCACCACCTCCCTAGCCCGGAAACCCTCCCAAAAAAAATACATTTCCTTCAGTCTCTCATCTGAGACCACCCACCGGAACTTCTCAAGTCCCTCTCTCTACCACCTCCACGACCACCGCACCGAACATCCCCGCCGGACTTCCCTGGCCTGCCGAGCCCTCGCGATCCTCGTCATCCGGCTGCCTGCCGGAGCCGCTTCATCGACGCCCGTCATCAACCGGACCGGATCATCCCCGCCGAACCTCGAAACCATATGCTCATCCAGCGGTCTACCGCGAGTCGCTTCGGCTGCGGTATCGTCCACCCCGCCGGAGCCGCTTCGCCGGATCCGTCGTCCACCGCATCGTATCTTGCTCACCGACACCGCTGTGCATGAACCGGATCTCCTTCACCGGCGCGATGCATGATCTAAACTCTTCTCTTCGTCGCTTTTCTATTGCTTGCCTGCAAGTTCTTGTTTAATCTTGGGGAACTTTGTTTGTGCTAACGACGCGCCGTTACGTTTTTGCGGATGAGATGAGTAACCATGAAGTGTAATGGCCGTCTCTCCAACCCCAAGTAGCACATGTAGCGTACTTCATCACCGGATCTATCAACCCCGGGAAGATCTGCCGTGACTCCCACGAGTGCTTCTCCTAATGTAAGTCCCTTGTTTTAGCGCCATGTTACTGGGTTCGGATGCTTGTTTGTACGAAGCTCTTTTAGTTCATTCCTAGCTATGACCGTAACACGTTGCTATTTTCTACTTCATTGCTAACTTTAAGCGATTGAACATTTTGGTTTGCATTCCCTGCTCCGTAGATGTAGCCATCATAACTTCTATCTTGCTCGGTCGTTGTTACAAAAATTATCATGTAGGTATTATAGTAACATCCTGCTATTATTTAGTTCATGGCCAATTTTAAGTAATTGCACATGTTGGTTCGCATTCCCTGCTCTATAGCTTTTGGCATCGTAACTTCTATATTTGCTTTACATTCCACTGCTCTGTAGATCTAGCCATCATAACTTTATCTTGCTCGGTCGTTGTTACAAAAATTATGGCTGCTACTATGTTGTTTGTGCCAATTTTTTACTCCATGAACATGTTGGCTTGCATTCCACTGTACTACAGGTGATGCCATTGTTTTGTATCTAGTTCATTGTAAGCTAACAAAGTAAGGACTTAGTTTGGCATGCTATCACTCTGCTATCTAGACTGTAGTACAAATAAACTTGTCATACTACTAGATAATAATTTTGCGTGCCATCTTGTTCTTCAAAAGCTGCATTATTGACTTGTTTCTATGACTTGGCATGACGCTCACATATGGAAAGCTGAACATATTGGTTTGCATTCCCTCTTATACAAGTTCACGGGTGATCCCACTATATTACGTATCTGGTCCATCCTAAGCTCCGGCATTAACTATCCTCCATGTGTTGCTCATTACAAGTTTATATCCCGAAACATCTTGATTTGCATCCCCTTCACTATAAGTTCAGGAGTATTATTTAGTTCACGGCCAAAGTGAAGTAATTGCACTTGGCACATGTTGGTTCACATTCCCTCCTCTTTAGCTTTTGCCATCGTAACTTCTATTTTTGGTTTACATTCCCTTCTCTGTAGATGTAGCCATCATAACTTCATCTTGCTCAGTCGTTGTTACAAAATTTATAGCCTTGCTACTATGTTGTTCATGCCAATTTTGTACTCCACGAACATGTTGGTTTGCATGGGACTCGACGAGTAGTAAGTCTATTTGTTTCATTCTAACATGCTCTGTTATATTGGTTTGTTGGTATGCGGCATGCACTCTTTGTTTGCTTATTGTGCGCATTACAATGATCTTGTTATAACGACGAAATGATGAGTTCCAAATTCTTTGCCAAACAATATTGTAGTGTCTTTGCCTTTCCATTGTTCTTTGTCTTAACTTGTAATGTCTTTGTTTCGAGATATAGGTCTTGCATGGACAACTTAAAGATTGCCGGATCGCTTCATTGTATTGCTAGGTTTAATTACCATTCAATTTCTCCGGGTTACGTAATATTTTTTTCAATGCCTTGCGGTGATGTAATATTTAGTTAGTTTTTATAGTTCTTTCGCGCATTTTTTCTTTGGTGCTTGTGGTAAGTGAGGCTATCAGAGAGAAATCAATCTTTGCGTAAATATTCTCGGTATCTAAATCACGAATTCCCATCCCTTAAACGGCCCAATTAAGCGAAATCACATATGTGCACACGCAAAATCCTAAAGCGCATATTATGCTAGGCATATAAACGACAACTTAAGCGGCTGGCCCACTTACTTCTTGGGCCAGCCCATTTGATTTACGGTGGACCCCACACACTAATTGGGCTGGCCCACTTGCTTTAAGGTGGACCCCACCAACTACTGGGCCGGCCCATTTGCTTTTTTGGTGGACCCCACATAATAAATGGGCCGGCCCTTTAAGAGGAAAGTGGGACCCACCTGTGTTTTTGGCCCGGCCCACTATCTTGTTGGGCCGGCCCACTTGCTATATGGTGGAACCCACATACTAGTTGGGCCGGCCCTTTAACAGGAAAGTGGGACCCACATGTGTTTTTGGCACGGCCCACTATCTTGTTGGGCCGGCCCACTTGCTATATGGTGGTCCCACATACTAAATGGGCCGGCCCTTTAAGAGGAAAGTGGGACCCACCTGTGATTTTGGCCCGGCCCACTATCTTGTTGGGCCGGCCCACCTGCTATATGGTGGACCCCTCATACTAATTGGGCCGGCCCTTTACCAGGAAAGTGGGACCCACCTGTGTTTTTGGCCCGGCCCACTATCTTGCTGGGCCAGCCCACTTGCTATATGGTGGACCCCACATACTAAATGGGCCGACCCTTTAACAGGAAAGTGGGACCCACCTGTATTTTTGGCCCGGCCCACTATTTTGTTGGGCCGGCCCACTTGCTGTATGGTGGACCCCACAAACGAAATGGGCCGGCCCTTTAACTGGAAAGTGGGACCCACCTGTGTTTTTGGCCCGGCCCACTAGCTTGTTGGGCCGGCCCATTTGCTATACGGTGGACCCCACACACTAAATGGGCCGGCCTTTTAACAGGAAAGTGGGACCCACCTGTGTTTTTGGCCCGTCCACTTGCTTCTTGGGCTGCCCGATTCTTGTAAGGTGGACCCCACATGTTAAATGGGCCGGCCCATTTAAGTTTTGACCGATCAACCTTAGAGGTTAGGCCGGCCCACGTAACTAATGGACCGGCCCGGCTATATAGTTGACTAGGTCAAACTATGTCATACGGCCGGCCCGCTTAAGACGTGGCGAGGCCTCGTGTGGGCCTACCATCTACCACGGGGTTTCAGCAGGTTAACGCGGTTAGCCGGCGGTTAACGGCGTACGCCACGTGTCGGTTGCATGACGTCGGCGGTCAACGGGCTCCCGAAAACACTTCCGCAGCGGTCCGATTTTCCGTGGCGGAAGGGCGCTCAAGCGCGACGGACCGAGAAAAATCGTCGTTGGACTTTGCCTGACGCAGTTTCCACAACGGAACCCATATCGTCGGGTTAGGCCCATAGGCGACGAAAAATACCCCTTAGCGGACGATTTTGAGACGTTGTCTATCAGAACTTTTCTTGTAGTGGTTAGTGCCGGAAAATGTATAATAATGATGTAAAGTATGTATAAAACATTCAAGTATTGTTATAAAAGTAGCATGAAACATAAGAAATTATAGATACGTTTGAGACGTATCACGCGTGCTGGTGGCGCCCGCGGAGCACGTAGGTCGGCACCTCACAGTGGTGTCGGCGGCGTCGCCGGCGGGGCACCGGCAGGGGTTGCTCTGCGGGTGTTCGATGCTGACGAGAGCTGGGCTAGACCTAGACGCCGCCACAGGGCTAGAGGAGGCCGCGCTGTCCTCCGCTGGGCGACGACGAGCGGCGACGTCACCGGCGGGGCACCGACAGGGGTTGCTCTGCGGGTGTTCGATGCCGGCGAGCGCTGGGCTAGACCTGGACGCCGCCACAGGGCGAGAGGAGGCCGCGCTGTCGGCCGTGGGGCAACGACGACGCCCTGGCGGTGGTGAAGTCCGCCACTCCCCCCGCCGGCCATGTCTCCTCCTCCACCGTCTCCTGTTTAAGCTTGGAGGATCCGATTGCTTTTCTAAAAATTTGTTAGGGTGTTATGTGCAAAATTCGTGGGCAGTTGTATTATTGTTTCTTTTGGATGGTGCTCCCTGTAAATGTAATGATAAAAAATAATGGATAGGCAGTGGTGGGGCGGTGGTGGGTGGCCCTTTTTTTTGTTCCCTGCGCATAGTACTGCCGACGAACACGTTTAGTGCGCTGGTGCTATATCCATGTACCGCTGGCGAACGACCCAGTGCGCCGGTGGTAGGCAAATATCACCGGCGTGTTCCCACAGGCGGGCGCTGGTGCGCCGGGGATAAGCTAATTTGGTGCGCCAGCAGTAGAGGTTTTCCTAGTAGTGACAATTCCCGGCGAATCTTCTCGATATAGACTAATTCCGGCGAGCGGTGCGGTGCATGCAAGCAGCACAAGGAAAGTGTACACGTGTTGGCGAGCGGCGCGACGCACGCGAGCTAGTCTTACATGGAAGCTAGCTAGGTCTAACTATTTGGTGCTAATCGTCTCCCGATTGATTCACAAATATCCAATCGATTCCATAGCTATGTAGCTAGCTGGGTGGTGCTACTATTTCGATTAAGCTTGCAAGCTAGGTCGCGGCAGGTGCTGGGGCGCGGGCGGCGGGCTCTTGGGCGCGGGAAGGCCCGGCTAGGGGCGCGGGCGGCGGCCGCGCGGGGAGGCCTAAGCAGAGGCGCGGACATCTCTCGTGAAGAATGATGACTTTCCGAATATTCCGTTTTTCAGTTTCAGTTTGTGTCTGTTCTGCGTCAAGCCGTTTTGCGACCCGTAAACACGTTTTTGGAAGACTGAACTCGAGTTTTTCGGTTTGCACTTTTACAAGCTCTGTTAGATATGCTCTTACATAGGCCGGCCCTGATATTTCAGGGGCCCGGTGCATCAAAACAACGTGCAGGCCTTTATATGAAAAAAAGCAAACTGGTCATTTGCAACAATTTATTTTAACATTTTCGGATACAAAGTCTACATTTTCATGTTCACTACACTATCGGCCACACCTCAGTTTTCATGATCACTAGTAGTTTCACTGCCCTTATCTAAACTTTCATTGGGTTGGTCTTCTACAATTGCTAAATGCATATTCAGAGTGTTGAAGTGTATAAGTAGATTGCCTAATTTTTTTCATCAATTCGAACTTTTGATTGTGTTAGCTAGTGCATGAAGCTTAACATGCTATCAGTGTTCAGGGTCTCAAATTTGAGTCCTGGCTTTTGCAATTTATCCTAAAATTGTTGTTGCCCTATCGGTATCCTCGTATAGGCCTCTTGAGCCTACCTCTGACTCTACACGTGTTGACTTGTCTTCCTGTCAAACGTGGAATGAGAGGGAGAGGGGTGTTGAAGTGTATAAGTAAATTGCCTATCTCTTTCCATCATATCAGACTTTCGGATACGTTGGCTAGTGCATAAAGCTTCACATAGAAAAGTGTCGTTAGGCCCTCTATTTGGGAGTCTATCAACTATTTGCTATCTTACCTATTTTTTTCTGGTTTTTTCCGCTCTCTGACAAATAGATGGAATCCTAGCACATAATTAATTACAAAATCATGGCATGAAATTGAGACAAAGGCACCTTGAGGCTGCACTAGTTGATGGTTGCTTGTGATTTTCAGTGATGTCACATTATATCTGGGTATGGGCGGCCCGGCCCGAAAATCCCAGACCTGGGTCTGAAAATGTTGGCCCAACAACCGGGCTGGGCTCGGGATTGATTTTTCTACATCGGGCTTTTCTTGGCTCGGCTCAAGGCCCAGCCCGGCCTCACACATGCCAAGGTACGTGTCACAATACAAATCTAGCAGCAATTAGGGCATGCGGCAATCCTCTTGCGATTCAAACGGGTGGAGCATTTGAACGCTCTTTGCTCTCTCAAGCCGGGACTAGGGATTATTGGAGAAGGAATAAACAGCTGAAAGACGCAAATTTGAACAGGCGGGCGTTACGGCATCGTCCACAGATTGGGGAATGAGGCGACGAGAGAAGAAAACAAGTCAGACAATGGCGATCGGCCGCACACATCTGTTGCGCAGGAGCCAAAGGTCTGAGCTGCTAGCCAGCTAATGGGCTGTACATGGGCTTGGGCTCCCTGGGATATGGGGTCCTATGCGGGTGCACTTGCCAAAGGACCTTTCTTCGTCATGTGCACGCTAAAAAACCCCAGCAAAGATTAGTTTAAGTCGTTGATACTCGTGTCTGCAGTACCTCTGCTCTATGGATAATAGAAACACGACTTTATGTAAACACACTAGCAGTTTTGTTTCAGAAAATTGACTCTGGACACCACGTTGAACCAAACTAATAAATAATATCTAAAGAGTTCATTCGTTTTAAGAGTCATAGCATGGCCTAAATCAATGAGCTACCAAACTAAGGTATGAATATAGCATGTAACAAGCTCAAATACCTTCATTTGCTGATGTTCTGGGACAGCCCCGGTGCTTTTCTTGCAAGCACGCAAGTCAGGGGGTTCGAATCCTCTACAGTTCTAGTGTTACTGTATAGGTGCTGTAGGTCTTATAATCAGCCGTACGTTTTAATCCAAAGGCTAACCTTCCCCTCCCTTAATTTGGCTATTAATTAAAAGAAAGTATCCTTATCTCCTACCTCGGTCATCTCAGTTGTCCTCTCCCGTGAACCCGTGAAGCATATATGAACAGCGCCGCCGTCAGAGGTGGAGCTCGCCTGGCTCGTATAGGAGCTGTAGCCTGTAGTAGGACGACCAAGCTTCGTACGATTGTTTGCTAGACTACTGGACCATGGAGTACTTACTAGCAGTGGAGGAATTCGTCTCTAAAATTCTTGATGAATGATGTGAATAGAAAATGTTTTCTTCAATTCTTTGATCGACGGCGCGGCTACTAATTTCTGAAACTGATTTGATCAAAGAACTGTTAGTTGCTGTGCCCGGCCGGCGCCTTGTTCTGCAGACTGCAGCTTCTCTACGAAGCGGGCAACTCGCCAAGCTCCTCCGGCGCCAATGCCTTTTGTGCAAGCTGCATACGCGCGGGTGCAGAAAACCGACCCAACTGCAACGAGAAGCTCGAGGATCGCCATCGTCTCTGCCGTCGGGGGTGTTTTTCCTTCAACTAATAACAGAATCGAGAGAGATGAAGGATATCCTTTGGATTAGAAACATACGGCAGATTTTAGAGCTACAGCACCTATACAGTAACAACGTAACTGTAGAGGAGTTTGCCAGGGGGGCGTCATTGTGTACCATGAGGCCGCAAACCACCGTGGCGGCCCCGTAGCGCGCCGACCTCGTCTCCGGCCTAGTCCCCGTCATGGTCTGCCAAAAGCATACCCGTCCCCGGTCCTCGTCTCCGGCCTAGGATCGGACTGCCCTCTCGATATTAGTTCGTCCAACCCTTACACTCAGGGAAAAAAAATTAAGAAACAGAAACAGAAATTTGTGCCCTCTCCTTACCTTACCAAGGAAGGAGTCGATCCATGGCCGCCGGGCGGGCGCCGCGCCACCCCACTCGATTGTTTGTGGTGGCCAAAGATCCCAGTGTACTAGGTAACCTCGTCTTCAACCTCAACCTCAAGCATCTATTCTCCCAGAAATCCCAACCCCAAACCGGCGACGAGTGCCAGCCGCCGCCGCTGCTCAGCTTGCCCGACCCTGTCGCCTCTTTCACAGCCCACGACGACTGTATGGCGTTCGCTGCCTCTCCCTCTGGCGACATCATTGCCGCCATCGGCGCCAACGGCCGGACCCAGCTCTACGACGGCGCCGCCGTCTCCCCCGGTCCGGACATGCGCTCCTCCATGAAGTACCCGTTCCTCGTCCCCGTCGGAGACCACATGTTCATCGCCATCTCCGCATACCCGCGATTCGACGTCCAGCAGGGACCCCGGTTCGAGGCTCTGCACCAGCTCCGGTGCCCCGGCGGCGGCGGCCGCTGGGCATGGACCGCCGTCCCGGAACCGCCGGGCCTCGCCAGAGCGGACGTCACAGCCTACTTCGTCTCTGGCGCCCGCGTCTACGTCTCCTTGCGGAGGCAAGGCACCCACTCCTACGAAACGGCGCGCCGCCGGTGGCACACGGAGAGCGCCTGGGACCTGCCCGTCCTGGGCCGGGCCCTCTTGGTCCCCAACTTCCTGAGCACCGGCCGGCGGCTGCTCTTCGGGTTTCGTTATTTGGATGTTCTGCCGTTCAACGAGGGGTACCCCTTGTGCGCCGTCGACATGGATGCCAGCCCGCCCGTGGTTGTCGCGTCCTGGCCAGACGCGGCATGTTTCTCAGAGGTGTGGCGCGCCGGATATAACATATGCTCGTCGGCCAGCCAGCTCAATTACTTTGGAGGCGGCAGGTTTTGCATTTCAGTGACCAGCCACAGCACCCAGCCAGAGAGAGCACGACAGGGCGTCGTCTCTTTCATGGCCGTTGAGCTCACCCAGGATCTGCAGTTGCTCAAGCGCCAATACAGCTGTTACTTGATGCCAGAAAGCTCACGCTGCACTTATGCTGATGTAATCTAGTATATGTAACCAATCCATAGCTACTTAGGGAGGATCGTCTGAATATGCGCCCCTCATTGAACATGTCCTTAGAGCATCTCTAGCAGAAACCCCCCAAATCGCTATTTTTTTATTTTTCAAGTATCTGTGAAAGGTGATGATTCGGCCTTAAGGTCCAACGCATCAATAATTTTTCAATTTTCAAGTATATGTGAAAGTAACTACAGACTACAGTAGGGCTGACGGAAACCCAACATATACAAAATGTTCAAGATGCTACAAGATGTTGACAAAATACATACCTGGACGGACTGCTCTGCTCAACATCCTGCATGCACATCCTCCTGTTTAATGGGAAACACTGATCTACAGAAAGGGAAAATGATTCTGAGTTACGCGATTCAGTAGTGTTCTATGTTGATGAGCAGTTCAGTGCAATAAAGGTAAAGACTTCCTCGCAGTAAGAGAGGATAGAAGTGGTGCCGATGTTCACACAGCTTTGATGCTCCTACCAGCTACAGATAAAATTAACTAAATATAACACAACATAATTAAATGGACGACATTCCATCCTAAATTAAAGTTTACATCTTTTTAACAAATAGTCACACTATCAAAACCAGAACACTAAAGTACATCAAGCTAATACGTTTCCGAAAGGTTCATAAGTTTCTGCTTGCTTGCTAAGAGATCCTACATGCACCAATATTTTGAAAAAAAACATAGGCCTTAGGATTAGCCTAAACATTTAGATGGTCTGTATTGTTGCACGTACTGATAGCTGAAACGCATGCTGCATGTTCCTGTTTTCTAACTAGCATCGTCCCGTATTACCAACCTCGGGAGCATAAATATAAAAGAGAGACACCGCTAGTTCTTGTTTTTTTCTCGAAAGGGGAGCATAGCCACAACCTCTGCATTCAAAGGATGCACATAACTTTTTTATTAGATTATTCACAAAACTTAACAAGGAAGATACAAAGATCAACTCGAAGCCATCTTTCCAGCGACAACTCGTTATATCTACAAAAGTGATGAAGGGGACGACCATGAACAGGGTCATTATCCTGACAATACACCAACACACATCATCTAAAATCGAGTGCCTTCCCAAGCCGCCCATTGGCGGGTGAGAAGCACAACTAGTCAAGCAGACCCTCAACAAACGCCATTGCACACGCGCGGAAATCGTTACCGCCGTCTTCCTCGAACCCATCTCCAAGAGGGATCATCGCATTGACCTTGTCAGGCCTGCCATCGATGCCGCCACGGCGCCAGACGATACCACCATCCACGCGCGCGTCCATCACACTACGTCTGTCTCCGAGACGTCACACCCCTAGTTCTTGTTAGAAAGCATTACGCCCCTAATTTCCTTCCATAGCTCTATTTGTTCCTTGGAGCTAAACTGAGGAGACAGGAGTTTGCACCAATTAGTTCCCACTCCAAATGGAGTGCACACAAACCAAAGCACTAGCAATTTGTTTGAGAAAAAGAAGTGAAACGAAATCAAGCTGCACAGTCGTGCTCTTGGTATGTCAACTTGGTTGGTAGCAAAAAAAAGTGGAAAAAGCATGCCTCTCGGTCGATCATCTCTGGCACCATAGGAATCGAGGAACTGCTGTCCACAAGGACTGCAGCCACCTGTAGTTTCGATTTAGGAAATCAATCCTAGAGTCTCCTCCCCTCTGTCTCCGACCAAACCCTAAACCCCTGCCTCCCGTTTCGTTATAGACTAATTGTATCTCTGATTTATTTGTCATCATCACGAAAGTTGTTCCCTTTGACGAGGCGGCGACACACCGTACGACCATACAGTACGGGCGGCCATGACCATGCCACTGGTCGTTAAGACATTCTAGAACTCCTATGATGATTCTTCCAAATAGGATGTTGCCTTATTTCATCCAAACCTTCAGTTGATGCCTTTATTTCCTTCCAAAGGTGCGTAATTCCTAAAATCCACATAAAGATACAATGTTTCTTTGTTTTTTTATATAAAATCACGTTAGTTAAAAATCGAAAACCATTGAGTCAAAATCAGAACTCAATGAAAACATCTTAAGAAACACTATGTAAAACAGAGCTATCGGGTACTACCTAGCCGATTGCATCTATCCAAAATGGCGGCATTTGTCAAAACAATCCTTGTGCCTCTAAGTCAGAGCTAAGCGCCATGAGAGTTGCATGAAAATGTCAAGCGGGCATTTGGGATGCTCCAATCTCTATTTGCTATTGTTTGGTACCCTGCTATTACTTGGTTTGAAGACTAAATGTGGAAGGT
>NC_061509.1:270231219-270365824 GCF_022539505.1 Lolium rigidum
ATGCATGCTTGTGTGATCATGCACAACATGGTCATCGAGAGTGACCGCAAGTCAAGCCAGACATTTTGGTCCCTATAAGTGTGTATACCCTCTTGTGGATGTTGATCACCAGGTGCCCATAGATTTGTTGATTTTATCGTCATTCATGTGGAGGCTAAAATAGAGTCAACAAATGTGTATGCGAGCTTGATTAAGTTAAACTTCAAATAATTTGATTTCTTGTATGCTTTAATTAGTTATGTGCTTATTTATCAACTATATTTATTCGTGTGTTTAAATTGTTTGTGTGTTTAAATACTAGAAATTGTAAAAATAAAAAAAACTATAGTTTGGAGCCTTGTTTGGGAGACACGGTTGCGAACTAGCATTCCCAAAACGTGGCACCTCGTGATGATGTCTCCCAATCGATCGATCTGGTGCTTCTTCCAAATGGCGTTTTGAAGCAACGACTGAAGATGCTCTAATTTCTATTGTAAAAAAAGGGTGGACATTTTTTTGACTTATTGATCACTTAATTGTTGTCGTCAACTAGTTTAGTGACCATAATCTGACCTTTTTTCAACCTCTGTGTCGTTGTAAACAAACCTTTCCCGAGTAATGATAATTATCATAAGTTGCAACGAAACAAGTTGGGTTTATAATAGTACACATTCATTTATTCTATACATATTTGCTTGAAATAATTTGAGATGCTGAGTCAATGAAAATGAAAAGATACTGAAAGTCATAAGGAAATAGGCTACCAAAAAATTGTGAAACCAACCATGTTGTAAACTCATATAAATAAAATGCTGCATTTGACAGCAATAGTCAGAAAATGAAATAAACGCTCTCCTAAGAAAATCATACAATCTTATATTGTATTTATGTAAAACATTTACTTATGATAGTAACATACAAATACATTTTCAACATTTCCCAACTCTCATATAAGAGAAATATGTAAACAGATGAAGAGAACCACCAAACTCATGATGTGTCAGCGACGAAGTCTTGTATCACAGTCCGTATAGCAATAGGAATTCTCACCGAGTGCGCACTTCGGTCAGACCATGTCAAACTGCCAAAAGTATACCCACCTTGTACTCTTTGCTTTACTTTAAACGTCAGTCTAAATGTCATGCTTCTACTACCATCTGCAGTGAAATTGATCACTGATGGATCCACCGACATGACTACCCCTGATGGAGCTTCAAAATCCGCTTGGTAAGTCGTTTCCGCCGGCCCAACGTTCGTGATAGTGCGCCAAACTGTGACCTGGTTCTTAAGGTTTGGCACAGCGATTGATGGTAGATTAAGATTGAGTTGGTAGGACTCACAACCATCTAATAGTCTAATGGTGCAATTAAAGAATTTATTATATTCCTTGACATCCACGTCGTAAACCAAGCCGGGGTCGATGGCCCTGTCCGGGTTGATGTGACCACCGCCAAAGTCAAAGGGGTCAGCTAATTTCCTCGGGACCGCGTCAGCTTGTATCGGCATACCAAAACGATCGGTCACAGAAGCTGCAAGGGATATGAAAAAATAATATGAGTCAGCCATAAATTGCGATGATTCATGTGGTACAACTCTCAGTGTGTACCTGTGGTGACTATGGCGGACTTGATCATGGCAGGTGACCAGTCAGGGTGAACCGACTTAAGCAGCGCGGTGACCGCCGAGACATGCGGGCACGCCATTGACGTCCCGGACATGAACACATAGGAGTCGCGTTTGGCTGCCAAGATGCTGACTCCAGGTGCAGCTACGTCGGGCTGTCCAAATATAAAGATACATGTTCAGAGGGTAGATAACAATGATGTGAGTAGAACGTTTGTGGCTATTACGTTTTGAAAAATTTGTATGCCGCTCTGAATGAAGAGGTTGATCTATACCTTGAGTATACCAGGGAAGGCGGGGCTTGGTCCTCTCGACGAGAACGAGGCAACTCTAGGCGACAACACACCGTCTCCAACAACGGTTACAGTAGGCGAGACCTTTACCACCGGATTCCTAGTATGACAAGGGAAGACACACATGATCAAATACTTTTAGAAGGAAAATAAACATGTTCGTCGATCTTACTTCAGGCAACGCGATAGTTGAGCCCTTACTCTGCCATGTTCAAGTAGGATAAGATTCTTTGTGCGATCTCAAAATCCACCAGTACGCAGGGCATAATGCCTTCGCATGCTTCCAGGGAGTCAAGGTTGTTGGCAGTGTACTGTGCAAATATGAGACCCTTGGCGCCAGCCGTGACGGTACGGTTGATGGCATACGGAAGTGCTATAGGGGGCGGCAAGAATGACGCATCCGCTGGTGCATAGCACAGGACGATTTTGCCGGTGACGTTGCTAGACGCCAATGTTTCTTCGTCGCAGCTGCATAAAAGTTGTAAGTTGGACGTAGCAGTTCAGAATGAGTGAATGACTGAGTCGTGACAACTTTTTGTACTAAATGCAGCTACACATATTATGGATCAGAATGAGAATGTGACAAGTGACTGTATTTTATTAATTACCTTCCTGCATCGACAAGACCCTTAAAGTCGCTGCTGATCACAGATGCATTGTAGTGACGAGATTGCCCCTGTGTTTTAAAAGTAAGCACACGTTAATATTAGTTAAAGGAATTAACGGATGCTTTAGGGACGAGCTAAACATTCTTATTGATGTGTCAAAGTTGATCGCCTTTTTCCAACCATCCATGGCACAAACAAAATAATCACTTGAAGATTGATTGTACTAACCACCAGTTTATCTTTGTTCCCGAGAGAAATCAGGGTTGGGAAAGCCCGGTCAATTGTGCTAGCGGCAACCGTGGTAACCCATGGTACGGCGTTAGACATTGTCTGCGGCACGGGCCCATCGTTTCCGCCGGAGAACACAACTGAGATCCCTCTCTGCACAGCATGCAATGTCCCAGGTGCCTCGTGACCGGCCCATCCCAGCGAGATCGACAAGACGTCCACGCCGTCGTGTATGGCATCGTCGATAGCCGCGAGGATTGCTGCTTCGGGGCAATCGTCAACCCAGCACACCTTGTAGATACCAAGCCGTGCACGCGGCGCCCCACCACGTGCCACACCAGCTCCTAGGCCCCCATAGCTCACACCTCGTACCTCCACGCCGGCAATCGTCGAGGCGACGTGTGTGCCATGGCCATCAATGTCCCTAGGCGACTTATAGTCACTCTTGAGCAACTCGGTGCTGATGCCACGACTGTACCACCGTGCGCCTATGATCTTTCTGTTGCAACTCGTGGCGTTGAACATCTCACCGGTTTGGCATTTTCCTTTCCACCGGGCCGGCACAGGACCAAACCCGTCATCGTTAAAACTTCGTGATTCAGGCCATATGCCTGGTGTAACAATGCGGGGTCAATTCTTGCCCAATCATTAGCTTTCCTCATGCATGTTTTAGCTTTAAGCTTGAGATGGGATTGCAAACCTGAATCAATTACACCGATGATAACATCTTCTCCGTACTTCGCTTTCTGGAGGAGGCCTGCTTGTTGTGGTGGTTGGTAGTAGTCAAGGCCAAGGAAGTCCCAGCTCCTAGTTGTGTGTCGTTTGTGAAAAATGTTACGCTTCACAGTGATAACTTCAGGGAACTCTACATTCCGAGGGTTGATTAGCTTACGTCCATCATGATAGCAAGATAAAGTAAAATGGAATCCTAGGATCGACAACTACTTACTTGCTATTGCCCTAGCTTGAGATTCAGTTAACATTGCCGCAAAACCAGAAAATCCATGCTTGTAACTGTAAACTATCGACTTCAAGGCTTCCTCCTTGCTGTGGCAGATTAAACATAAAAGTTAGGATCACTTGCGATTCACTTTCGTGGTGATAATATTTAACATGAACTATCGCAGGATAGTGCGTACCTCCCATGAACAACGGATAGTAAGTCATGGTGCGACGCGGTCACCACAGATGGATCATCATGTTTCTTATCCCCCATATACACTATGTAGAGCTGAGATTTTGATGCAGAAAGTCCGCGACAAAAGTATATTAGAACAACCAGATTCAATGCAGAAACGATGTACAAAGTTGAAGTGTTATGATTAAATAAAAGGAAGCATCTTACTTTGCTCGACGCATTAGCTGAAAGAGGCAACATTGTCACCAGTAGCAGAGCACAACATAATCCTGTTCCCAAACCCATGTCCGAGAAAAGTGTTTGTTCTTGTGTTCTGACGTCTGTGCGTATAGTGTCTATATGTAGCAGCCATGATAACCATGGGGTGCAAGAGCAGTTCAAAGAAGAAAGAGTAGATCTATGTCCTTAGAGGAAGTACCGTGCCTTTTCTTTGGAAGAAGAAGCAACTTGATTTGATCTTGTCTGCCACTATTAAACAGCTAGTACCAAACTGGATACAAATATTATGTTTTCTGATGTAATGACCTGATCGATGTCCAGACAAGGTTTGGATGTCATGACCTCCTTCGTAAGTCGTAACCATGCACTATCTAAATACGCGTCGGTATGCAATACTTAACGAAGTTGACAAACGCCACCTGGATTTAAAAAGTGTATAAGTTGCTAGATGCTGGAGTTCGGAGTCATTGAAACATTCCACACGGCCAATGATTGGTTTGGCTTTGGCCCATGCGATTCTTCAAATGCTACTTGCTTGACAACGTGCGGCTTTACTAATTCGGTGCATCATGGAATTAAAAGTGCTTCAGGATAATATCAGGAGCATCAAGTGGAGTACGCCCGATAGTGGTTTTTTTGAGGGGCAATCAGCAACAATAATCATTCAACCTGTATATATATAGTAGTGGATGACGTAATTTTTTCAAGCTGGCAGTGTCGAGTTTAGTACAAAGCAACCTACATTATCAAAGTGTTGAACAAAGCAAGAATTATGGCCACGGCACCAAATAATATTTCTCAAGCAGCATTTGGCATAACTCTGACGCCCGAGAGTAATATTGTACTTTCTCATAGAAAAAGGTATGGTTAATGAGGGCACATTATCACCTTTTTTCACGAAAAAGAGGCCTTTGCATCGACTGATACATCTGACTTTTATTGTTTTATTAAAGTTTAGGTTGTGCAGAAGATCATTACACCATGTGTCACATATGATTGATACAAATCTATCAACCATCTAAATAAATGGGACTGTTGATGTTTAGAGAGAAGCGATGCCCCTGTTAAGGGTCTCAGTTACGTGTTTATAGCCGATGGAAGTGCCCCATCGATGGAAGTTATAGGGAGAGAAAAGGAAGTGGTGGTGTACTAATACCATCCGGTTCAGTTCCTAGAAGAAACAAAGAGACAAACATAAAAGCTCTTGACACGGACAACATTAAACGGCTTTGCACTAACATATTATAGATCCTAAAATAAAAACGACAGTTGCACTGGTTGGTAAAGCCCAAGCAACCGTCTTAAACCGGTAACAGCCAATATTCAAATCCTCTTGCTTCTGTGTTGGCTGTGGAAGGACCATGTATGGATCTGATGTGTAACCAGTGGTATAACCTGCATAAAAGAAGCATTGTTGAACATATAATCAATTCTTACATTCCATATTGCCAAAGTAAAATGCAAACACCAACTTGGATTTGCCCTTTATCGTTTTTACTAACGCTCCTTACCCTTAACCAATTCCTGAAAGTATTAGTAATATTATTTGGGGGTACAATATTAAAGGCTATGTAAACTATGTACCAAACCACTTTTGCTGAAGGGCACGCCATAAATAAAATCTTATATTGTCTCTTGATAAAAAAACAACATATTTGTTAGGTTGCCAATTTCTTTTAGCTAAGTTATCTCTTGTAAGAATAACTTTACCATATAAGTACCACATCAAAAAAAATTGGAGGTACTTTTATTTTTTAAATATATTTACAAAGGAAATACGTTTGGTCATTCATATAATCTAGATATAATGTTCTGATCGTAAAAGAGCCTAATGTTGTTTGGTTCTAAACAAAAGCTTCGGCTGAGTGGATAGATTAATATCCATTAACCGACGAACGGAATGGAGCTAACACTTACTCCTTTGTTACCAGTTAACACTCTCCTGAATGCTATGTTTACAGGAACTTGGGACAAAACATGAGCTACCAAAACATGTTTTCCTTACACTATGTTATAGTACAAAGATCGATAATGGTGAGACAAAGAAAAATCACCCAGCTATGTATCATCGCAAAACCGATTGTTTTCACCATTCATTTGAAAGGAGACTCTTTCAAAAAATTGATATTTCATTTTCATTAAGCCTTTCCAAAGGGAAAGTCCCAGTGTTTTTTCTTAACTTGAGACAAAGACGTTGAATGCAGATATTTAAAAGTTTAAAGAGCCACGTGCTCAATAGATATTTACTTTTGATCTCTAAGACTTCCACTCCAAGTGCACCCTCGTCTTTTGGCCTACAAATGATGTTCCTCCTGTAAGTATATATTTTTTCTTATTGCGGTCGCTTTGCCAAAAAAAACACCTAGATCGAAAGTAGTCCAATCTCTTCCTAATCCATTTAGGTATTTCAAAGCAAGATAGCATAAACGTCAGGAGGCTCGTTAATACTGAATTAATAAGCACTAACCAGTTATCATAAGAGAGGAGTTTCCAGCCCAATTTTTGAGCTTCCTCTCAAAACAATCTTTCATTGGTTTCCACTCCCAATTTTATATTTTTCTAAAGTGAATAGGTATTCCCAAATATCTAAATGGAAAATTACCTACCTCACTTCCATTGGTTTCCACTCCCCATTTTCTAATTTTCTAAACTGAATAGGTATTCCGAAATATCTAAATGGAAAATTACCTAACTCACACCTAAATAAATTGCTATGTTGATCCCACATATTCTTTGCTTTATTAAAACAAAAACCACCCTTATGGAAGTTAATTTTTATTCCGATAATTATTCAAAGATACAAAGAATAAGTTTCATATTCAACGCCTTTTCGATGTCATGTGCCATGAAAATGATTGTGTTATTTGCATACCCAATAATCGATATCCCCTCAACTAGATGAAGTATGGGAGACAAGTAGGAAATAGCTTGTAAGAGGAAAAATACTAGCGACACACCTAAAAATATTCCACGCCACTGGTATAAAAACTGGATACACCACCACTATTTGCTTACCGGCCGCGTGCACATAAGACGCCATTAGTATTTTAGGATTCAGCTGGGAGCATGCTCAAGGTCTTTAGTGGCCTCCAATATTTGACTATGCCACTAGTATTTAAATACCAACGGCGTGCGAGAAAAAATCATACGCCGTTGATCGTACCCTGCCTAACCACACTCTGCTCTTTTTTCTTTGACTTTCCCACACCTGGAAAAAATCTCGCAAACCGCCGCTAACCCGTCACGAGCGACACCGAACGGCCACCTATCTTATATGTCCTTGCTCCCTTCTTCTTGTTTCCTCTTTTATTTCCAAGTCTAGAGCGCAAGCCTAGCCACAATTCATTTTGCCGTTGTCGTCGGTCGAGTCCAGAGCGCAAGTCTAGGTACATTTTAGTTTTTTCGTTTCCAGAGACTAGGAAAAATGTTTGAATTCAAAAAAAAATTAGATTTATTTTTTTAAAATAAACAATGTTAAAAAACTGTTTAAATTAAAAAAGAATGTTCAATTCTAAAAAGTTCAAAACTTTAAAAAGCTCAGGTTGAAAAAGTTCAAAAAAAAAACCCAACCGCACCAAAAGAACCACGGAAAACCCCAAAACTAGAAAAGAACATGAAAAAATGGAGAAAATGAAAAAACCGGAAAACCTTCGCGTGATGGGCCGGAAAGAAAACCTAAAAGAAAGGCACGAACAAAAACCCACATAACTGACAAACTAGCAACAACCAGCAAGAAAACTAGAAAACTGACAAATTGTTGTTGTCCTAAATGGGCCGACCCATGTCAAGCGTCCATAAGGGCGAGCACACCGCACACAATGAGTGTCACTAACCCCTATTCCGTGCAACAACCCCATTTGTAGTATTTGGCCCGGGCCCTCCTTTCTTTCTTCGTCCTATTATTATGGCCCGGCTTACAACATAGAGAAAACCTATACACCGATCAGGTTGGTGGCTACGGGGGGTTATGTATGCCGACCTGGTCGGCACGGACTAGGCGGTGCACACCCCCCAGGCAGGTTGTTGGGCAGGCCCAAAATTCCCCCACCTTTTATTTTATTTTATTTTTTTTGCTTTTTCATTTTTTTGTTCTATTTTTCTTTTTTACGTTTTGCAAAAGCTGATTCTTTTTAGATCTGATTTTTTAAAATCCAGAATTTTAAAATTTTAGTTTTTCCTGAAATCTAAATATTTTCAAATTTTGAATATTTTCCGAACTCGAACATTTATTTGAGATTGAACATTTTTTCAGATTTTTTATTTTTTTTCAAAATTTGAACGCTTTTCGAATACGAACTTTTTTTGAATACGAACAATTTTCAAATTTGAATATTTTTCTAATTTGAACACTTTTAAAATTTCTAACATTTTTCAGACTTGAACATTTCAAATTTAAACTATTTTCACATTTGAACATATTTTAATTTGAAATATGTTTGAACCTAATATTTTTGAATTTGAACAAAAAAGAAAAATAAAGAGAAAAGAAAAGGAAACAAAAAAGAAAACAGAAAAATAAACAAAAAGGAAATAAAAAACTAAAACCGAAAAACGAAAAAGAAGAAAAAACGTTTAATGGGCTAGGCCCAATACCCGACCAGGGTGTGCGGTGCGTGTTAGGCATCGACCTTGTCAGTGTATAGGATTGGCCGGTGGCTACCGGCCATCGCACACTCCCCGCGCGGGTGTGGGCTAGCCCAGGTAGCCTTTTCTTGTTTTTTTTTCTCTTTTCAGTCTCCTTTTTCTTTTCACCTTTCTTTTTTATGTTTTTCATTTATGTTTTCTATTTTCCGTTTTGTTTATATTTATTTTTCAATTTTTAAAAAATTTAAATTTTAAAAATTGTTCAAATCGAGAAAATGTTTAAATAAAAAAATGTTCAAATTTGAAAATGGTTCGATTGTGAGAAACGTTCAAATCTGAAAACCGTTCAAATTTGAAACTTGCTCAAATTTGAAAACCGTTCAAACATGAAAAATGTTAATATTTAAAACGTTTTTTTTTTTCAAATCCAATTTTGAAAAAATATTCAAATTTGAAATACGTTCATATTCTAAAATGTTCAAATTATGAAAAAAAAATTTAAAAAGAGAAAAATGTTCAAGTTCAAAAAATGTTAAAATTTTGAAAAAAGAAAGAAAAAATGTGAAAAAAAGTTTAATCTAAAAAAAATGTTCAAGTTCGAAAAATGCTTAAATTTTGAAAATATTTAAATTTCAAAAAAACTAAATTTTTAAAATTCCATATTTTAAAAAATCGGATCTAAAAAGGATCTTTTGGAAAACGTAAAAGAAAAATAAAAAATAGAACGTAAAAAACAAAAAAGCAAAAATTAAATAAAATAATAGGAGGGGCAACGTTGGGCCGGCCCAACAACCCGCCTTGGGGTGTGCGGCGCATGGTTCATGCCGACCAGGTCGGCATACAGCACCCCCTACAATATATACTCTCCACTCTATAATTATTGTCAACTTGTCGTAATTTTAGTTCAAAATAAAATTATGGACAGGACGAAGTAAACTGCTAAAACGTTCAATTTTGTGGCCGGGGATTTTCGTGCAAAAAACAAAACCTAGCCCAACAATCAGAAGCAAAAAAAAGTGTTCAAAACTTTTTATTATGCAAATTTGTTGTATTCTCGTGAGTATAAAAATTCCCTCCGTTTCTGGATCTTAGTAAACGAAACAAAAGAGTCCAAAAGCTCGCGAAAGCATACGTGAAGCACCGAGTCACTTGAAGGTGTTCCAGTGGCTCTTTTCACATCGGCCTGGTGTGTGGTCGACACTGATGTCGCTTCTCGTGATGTGCTCGATAAAATCTTGGCTCGTAACGTGGCGTAGCTGTACAACTTGATGTCATGGTTTTCTTGGGTCGGTGATGTCCGATGCAAACAGATTCTCGAACATAAAATTAGCAACCTTAGGTTCGCTGCCACCTCACGAGAAAAGCAACCCTTAGGTAAGTCACCATCTCATAAAAGGGGATCTGTTGTTGTTGTTGTTGTTGTTGTTGTTGTTGTTGTTGTTGTTGTTGTTTACCGAGCTTCATGCACGACAGCTTGAGCTTTTTTGCATCAACTTTGGGGATATTATCTTACTACCAAAATTTAATGAGGCGGAAGGAATTCAACAATACAGGTCAATATGTCTTTTTAATGTATGTTTTAATTGTTTTTACAAAATTGCTACTATTAGACTGAATTCAGTGGTTGATCATGTGGTGCGCCCCACTCAGATTGATTTCATGCAAGGTCTGTACATCTTGGATGAAGGTATAATGTTGCATAAAACAGTACATGAGATGCACCGCAAGAAGTTGAATGGGGTAATCCTCAAAATAGACTTCGAGAAAGCCTATGATAATGTCAAATGGTCTTTCCTTCAATAAACTTTGAGGATGGAAGGTTTCTTTGAGGAGTGGCGTGCGATTAATTAATAACTTTATTTTTGGAGGAAGTGTTGCCATTAAGGTCACCTGGTAAATACTTTCAGACAAAAAATGGTTGAGATAAGGCGATCATCTATCTCCAATGTTATTCAACATTGTGGCGAATATGCTTGCCATTTTAATTGAGCGTGTTAAGGTTGATCGCCAGACTGAAGGTGTAGTACCCCACTTGGTGGATGGGGGTCTCTCTATCCTTTAGTATGCGGACGATACAATTCTCTGTATGGATCATGATCTCGACAAAGCTAGAAACCTGAAACTTATTCTATCAACTTTTGAGCATTTGTTAGGTCTTAACATTAATTTTCATAAAAGTGATTTTTTTTGTTTTGGCGAGACTCAAGACGAGGCTAACAAACACACCGAACTTTTTGGATGTGGGTTAGGCAGTTTTCCAATTAGCTACCTGGGCATTCCTGTTCATTATCGGAGGCTTACTATTGTTGAATGGAAAATAGTCGAGAAGAGACTTCAGAAGCGACTTTCTAGTTGGAAAGGAAAATTACTATCTCTAGGTGGAAGATTAGTCCTTATTAATTTAGTACTCACTAATGTGGTATTGTATATGATTTTGTTCTTCCAGTCGTAGATTGAATTATTTCCGGTCAAGATTCTTTTGGCAAGGAGATAGTGAGAAAAAGAAGTACCGGTTAACTAAATAGAGTGTTGTTTGCCGTCCAAAAGATCAGGGTGAACTTGGTGTCCATGATCTCGAGGTTAAGAACAGAGCCTTGCTTGGAAAGTGGTTGGATAGCTAGGTTATTAACCCAGGACGGTGTATGGCACAACATATTGCGGAGAAAGTATATTGGATCAAATGCGATTTCACAGGTTATCTGGAAATCCGGTGATTCGCATTTTTGGGCTGGTCTTATGGCTACCAAAAAATACTTCTTCCCTTATGGTTCTTTCTCCATTAGAGATGGGTCAGAGATAAAGTTCTGGAAGGATATATGGTTGGGAACAACCACACTTCGAGAACAGTATCTTGCCTTATACAATATTGTACGTCATAAGAGCGACATGCTCCAGAAGGTGATGGAAACAATTCCTCTGTCTATGGCGCAGGCGGGATCTCATTGAACCTCGGTTGGCTTCTTGGAATGAGTTGCTACAACGCTTACACGCAGTTCAGTTGCTACCGGGTTCCGACGAATTTCACTGGGGCCTCGCTAAGAATGGAGTATTCTCGGTAGGTTCCATGTATAAGGCTTTAGTTGAACCCATTCAGTCGGTGCTTACTAATAAAAACATTTGGAAGATGAAGATACCATTGAAAACTAAGGCGTTTGCATAGTACCTTCGTCGTGTGGTCATTCTTACCAAACATAACCTTGCAAAGCATAACCGGCATGGATGTAAGAGATGTATTTCTGTCATGAAGAAGAGACAATAAAACATCTTTTCTTCCAGTGCCGGTTTGCTAGATCTATATGGTCAATCATTCAGATAGGTTCTACTGGTCTTATACCCTCCAAGAAGCATGGCACATATTTTTGGCAATTGGCTGAATGTGGTGGATTCTAGGTTTAAGGTTCTTATCAGGGTGGGGTGGGAGTGATTGCCATAATTTGGTCACTTTGGCTATGTAGAAATGACAAGGTTTTTAATAATAAATGTTTTTCTCTTATGCAGGTCATCTACCGGTGTACGGCTTTGCTCCGTATATGGTCACCGCTCCAATGTCTGGAAGACCGCGATCTCTTTACGGAGGTGTCTACATGTTTGAAGGAAACAACCAAGGAGTTTATTGTCCAACATGGGTGGCTACATAGTCGTAGAATTTTGCCTCCTATGACTGGTGCGGATGACTAACTATGTTCTTTTTATTCTACTATTTGTAGTAACTTTGTGTGAGTGATTGACTTTTTGAACAGCTATGTGCATCCTGATTATACAGAGGCTAGATGTATTGCTTGAAACTTCTGAGTAATAAAACACACTTTATCGAAAAAGGTAAGTCACCATCTCCCGGTTAGCAGTTGCCTCCTCGACTAGACACCTCGGAGACATGATTCCGTCCATGGATACTGTAGGATCTCACTGCATCTATCTATTTGCTGCCGCCGGTTCTTGCATTTTTTATGGCGGCAGCTCTGAGGAGCTTCAAGATCAAGACATCAACGTCAGGAGGGTTGTGAGGGAGCTACAGTCGTATACGTGTACGACAAAGAGGTGCAGAAGGAGGTGGCCAAGAGCCCCGCAATGAAGGAGAGAGGCGCCAATCCTTATTCCTTAAGGTCTCAAGCAGCATGTGAGGACATTTGGTTTTAATCGAAAAATGGTTCAAGTTTTTCAGTAATTCGGTATAATAAAAAATTATAACCAAAATTCTATCGGTTTTTTTAGTTAGCCAATAGTTCGGTTAAACCAATAACTTGATGGTGTTCGGTTTTAAACCGAATTGACCGAACTTGACAAACTGATAGAAAATAATAGCGCAGATACGGGTCTCCGTATGGTGTGGTGGTACTCAGACAGCTAGACCATGACATGAGTTACTTGCACTTAATCTCGGAAGTCTCTTTCCGTAGTAAGAACATCTCCACCTGCGCGGCTCAAATAGTCGCCGGCAGGGACGCCGACACTGTCGTATGAAGGGCGTCGGCATAGCATCCTACATTTGGGAGAGCTGCTCCCACACCGGCGCGTCCCCATACGATAGCTACGATAGATGATTTGAAATAAAAACACAAACAAAAGCATAGAAATTCAAATAAATTTTCGAATTTGAAGTTTCAGCCAACACACGGCCACCAAATTTGAATAGGTTTTCGAATATGAAGTTTGGGTCAACATACGGCCACCGAATCGCCGTCTCCGGCTGCAAAAAGCAACTTCAGCTTTCAAGCCAACTGATCAGATGAACAGGGTCATGGGCGGCTCAACCTCGATGACTTCCTCATCGCCGGTGAGCCCCAGCGGCAGCTCCGTCGCTGCAACAAGATCCACGGTCGCCGGGGGAGGCATGAACGTCGACGGTGCCGACGGAGACATGAACGTAGAGGGTGCCGGGGGAGACGCCGACGCAGCTCGGGCCGCCAGCACCTCTTGGCCGATGCGCTCGCGGTACATCTCATGCCACGCCCGCGCCAACGGGTCCATCTTCTCCATGTCGGCCATCAAGATCTTGGATTCTTAAAACATCTTGGCCAATGAAAGCTGTGTCGCTTCGTTGGTGGCCTTCATGGCAGCAACGTGAGCTTCCATCTTTGCCGCCTCCACCTTCTCCCTCTCCAACTTGATCTTCATGTCTTGCTTGTCGATGATTGCCTTCCACACGACGGCGGCCCTATCCGCCGCTTTGTTGTTCTCCACTGAGAATGAGGTTATCATCTTCTCGAGGGAGGCGTCCATGGCGGTCAATGTCAGCGACGCATTCCTCTCGGCTTTGGCCTTCTTGTTTCCAATGGGGCGCCCGGTGGAGGCGCCGGCTGGATCGACCGGCCCTTCTACCCCGTCCTTGTTTAGAGTGAGGCGGAGGTCGTCCCATTTCTTGCAACCTTGTAGCTTGTTGAAGCAATGCATGAAGGAGAAGTCTTTGTCCTCGTTTTTGTACTTGTACATCTCGAGGGCGTTGAGCATCTAATAATACATGATACAATAACAAGATATAGAACAATATGGATCATCAAATAGATACACTATAATGCATTATGAAATAGACATCACTAAATGGGCGTAGATCATACCCAATCCACCATCGTCTTGCCGCTCTCCTTCCGGTTCGTAATCTTCTCATACTAGCAATGGAACTTGCTACACGCCGACTTGATGATGTTCCAACGATGGGAGAGGGTGCCCTTGTTCCGGTTCATGTTGATGGTGGCATAGTCACTATAGTTCTTCTTCTATTTGAAGGAATCGAGGATGCGCTTGTAGTACTTGCATCGGGTTTGGTTGGCGCCGGTGATGGGGCAAAAGCTCACTTGCTTCCACGCCTCGATAAGACATTCATCCTCCAAAGACCTCCACCTCGGACCACGAGTGTCACCGGAACGTCTGCGCGTCGTCGTCCTCGTCGCCCAAGCTGAGGCATGCTTCCTCAGCGGACGCCGCTTTCGCTGCGTCGAGAGCGGCGACGTGGCGCCTTTTGTGGTCGGCCGTCGCAAAGGACCATCGGCGTTTCTCCTCCTCCCACTCCTCCTGTGACATGTTCGCCGGCTTCTCCTTCAGCATCACGGTGCGCTGCTTCGGCGGCGCCTTCGTCAGCGGCTTCGTTGCCTTCGCCGGAGCATTTCTCTTTGGTGGCATGGCGGCGGCGAGGGTTTTTCGGGTTGGAGGCTGTGGTTTTCGGGTTGGAGGCTGGATGGAAGATGGAGTGGCGGGCGGGAGAAATGAACGGCGGAGGAGACGGGGTTTTGATGGAAAACATGTATAATCTTGGGATGTGTGGCTGACATGCGGCTCCCACGCGCAAAATTTTCTGCCCCGCGAGGCGCCGGCGCGCCCGATTCGCGCCCTTCGCCAAGGGGCTGGTACGGGGTTGCCGGCGCTTCTATTGGGCTCGAAAAAGCGTCAGCGCTATTTAGAGTGCACCGATGTGAGCCTATTTTCGCTCCCGTCCCCCAAAACGCTATCGAGGCCGCTATGGGGCGCGCCGGTAGAGATGCTCTAACATGTCTGTTGTTTAGCATTTCCGGAGTTGCGACCATGCACACACCACTACTCCTGGAAATAGCCATATAGCGTCAGACATATTGCACATTTAGAAAGTGTGGGCACGACATATTCTGACAATATAAGTGGGTGTTAAGTGTTAACCAAGCATAGCAACAACTTAAATTCAGGTAGAACTCGTCGTCTCTCATGCACACCTTCGGCTCAGCGGGACAAACTTTTATTTCACGCTAGACTGCTGAGAAGTAATTAACCTGTTTTATTCTATGGCAGCTTAACGAGCTTCTTGCCAACATTTTCGCCGCGGAATAGCGCGGCGAAAGCCGACGGGACGCTCTCCAGCCCGTTGGATACGTCCTCAATGACCTGAATCCTACCCTCGCGGATCCAGTTGCCGATGATCACGTTGTACTCGTGGAACTGGGTCATGAAATCGTAGGACAAGAAGCCTCGGAGGGCGATGCGCTTGTAGACCACCTCCAGCAGGCCCGGCGCGGCTCGCCTCCCCGGGTCGGTGTACTCGGCGATGGCCCCGCAGACGGCGACCCGGCCGTACGTGTTCATGTTGGCGAGGGCGGCCTCCAGCATCTCGCCACCGACGTTCTCGAAGTAGATGTCGATCCCGTCAGGGAAGTACCTGTTGCAATTTGGAGGCTCATTTTAGCAATTAGCTACACATATGTTAATTTTGGGAGTAGAGAACTCACTTGTTCAGTGCGGACTTGAGGTCGAGCTCCTCTTTGTAGTTGAAGGCGTCGTCGAACCCCAGCTTGTCTTTCAGCAGGTCCACCTGAAATTCAAATTTGTGGTCAGAAATTCGGATGTTGCCGATTTCTTGGGTGCAAATAATTTGAACGTGAAGCTGGCAGAATATGAATGGGGAGGCGTGAAGCTGGTAGTGCCTTGGCTTGGGTGCCGGCGCAGCCGACCACGTAGCATCCAGCTAGCTTGGCGAACTGGCCAACGAGGCTACCAACGGAGCCCGACGCCGCAGACACGAACACCTTCTCCCCACTCTGCGGCTGGCACACCTCGAAGAACCCGCCGTAGGCCGTCGTCCCGCTCATCCCCAGGACGCCGACGTGGTAGGACAAGGGGAAGCCGGAGGAGGCGTCAACCTTGCACATAACAGGGGACGGCCGGAATAGCGTGTACTCCTCCCACGCGAGCACGCCGGCGACCACATCGCCCACCTCGTACTCCAGGCATGCCGACGCCAACACCTCGCCGACTCCATGCGCCACGATCCTCTACAGGCCAGCAGCAAAAAAAAAACGATCAAGAGACACATAACAGGGCACCGGCCAGCCGGATCACCGTTCGTCGTTCGGTGGTGGTTGACAGTTGCATAATTACCTCGCCGGGCACGATAGCGCCGACGGATTGTTGGGACGCACTGTGGCGTTTCATGCGGTTGAGCTGACCGGGGTCGATGGACACGTACATGTTCCTCACCAGGACCTCGCCGGACTCTGCCGTCCAATGCACCGGTGCAGACTTCACCTCGAAGTCGTCCTCCGACGGGGAACCATCCACGTGGTGCCTCACGGCGATGTACCGGTTCTCGACCTCCATTGATCGGTTGATAGGTCGACGGCCGGCTGCTCACAGTCGCTAAGAAGAGAACAGCTAATGTGTGGACCGAACTGGATCAATTGCCAAGTGGTCGATATATATTTAACCGTGGGAAGAGTTGGCTGGGTGTTGGGATAATATGTACTCGTTTGGTTGGATGTCGTTTCCATAAGCAGCTCCGGTCAAATTTATTCGAACTTGTCAATTCCGTTATGTGGTCGATAACGATGCCTCACTGTGTTGTATTCAAATTTGTCCATTCCGTTGAATAATAACACTGTTAACACATATGGCATGAACTATTTGTACCCAAAGCAGCCATGCATAATGCATACTTTTCATCCACCCATGCATGCTCTATTGACTATTTGTCCCGAAAGCAGCCATGCATAATGCATACTTTTCCTCCACCCATGCATGCTCTTATCCTTGACAACCAGCATGAATCACTATTCGTTTCTGACTTCATCAAGGTAGAACTGTCTTGGACATCGTTTCTGTCAATCTCCGGCTATCCCTCCTCCTATCATCATGCAGCAGTGAAATCTTATGCATCCTCAACATAAGGTTGCACTCATATATCAGTTCATAAGATCATCATAGAAGATAACATATACTCAACGTGGGCTAGTGTCCCTTCGAATCGTCGTTCACTTTCTGCTTACTGTGTTTCTTTGTGATTTCCTCATTGACTGGAAGACGAAGAAACAGATTGCGGTTTCCCGTTCGAGGCAGAGGCTGAGTTGCGAGCTATAGCTCTATAACGGCAAATGTGACTCTATTACGCAGGTTATTGGAGGACTTTGCTATTTCTGCTACCGCACTCTCCTCTCTTTTCTGAAAGTACAAAAGCATGAGCTCACCAAGCACTCAAGTGTTGATGTCTCCTTTGTGCATGATCGGATCATATTCTCGATCTTCAATATGTGTCTTCTGAGTTATAGTTGGCGGATTTCTCCATGAAGGGTGAGACTAGAACACATCATGGTTTTTTTTTTCTCCAAACTCAGTATTTTCAACTGATAACCCCCAAGGGGACCACCGTAGTATAATTCGATAAGTATTTGAGTGTCGAACCCACCATATGTTGAAGATAAACTATCTATTCTCTGAAGCCCTATACCCAACTTATATGGCCTTCTACGCAAAGCTAAGATCTATAGTGTGTTTGTGTGGGTGTGTGGATAGGTTTCTACTATAAAACTATATGTGCTAAAATTAAAATGCAATGGGTAAAACTATATGTGCTGAAATTAAAATGTAATGAGTAAAACTAATGCAAGAAAAGTAAAGTGCAGTAAAGTAAAGTGAGATGGAGTGAAGTAAAGTGGAGTAACTCAATGGAGTAAGTGTTCTGGCAAATTGCTACTTTATTTATGTGGTTGTCATAATTAGTGAAGCGTAAAGATATTCTTTTTATTGTTTCTTCTAAGGAGGAGTCATGAATAGGTGCAACCATAGACATGAGCAAATACATCCCTAGTGATTGATTCCAATGCCAATTAAGAGCAAACAAGAGAATTATTAAGACATAAAGTTCAACCCCCGCATTTAGATCTAAGGTCCCCATGATAATACCCCCATTGATTAACCATGAATTAATACAACATGCATGTATCTCTAAGACTTGGGATTCGGTTTCTGTCAAACTCCGTCTATCCCTCATCCTATCAACATGCAAGGGTGGCAACCTTGTGCATCCCCCAACATATGTGCGCACTCATATGTTAGTACAACAAGTTCATCATAAAAGATAGCATATACTTGTATGCAACAACAACAAATTATATCACAATTGCCAAGAACAAGTTACAACTCAAACATCAAAATATAGATACAATAGATCATGGGAAAACAATATAATGCATCATACATCATGTTTGTCAAGAGATTACAAAGGGTAGATGAAAATGGTGCAGAGGGTGTTGATAAAGATGAAGATGATGACCACACCGGAGGGGGGTGGAGTCCACCGGAGGCGATTCCGGCAGCGTTTCCCCCTCTGATCTCTGCCGGCGGTGGCCTGCTGACTCTCTGCTTATGTGTTTTTGTTCTTCGCCGTCGTAGTCTCGACGAAACCCTAGAGATCGTATGTATAGGGGTTTTTAGGTCAAAACAAGTTGGTTTGCGAAAGATTGAGGCGAATCGGACGGACGAGGTGAAAAAGAGCACAGGTGGAGCGCCTTAGATGGGGCGCGCTGATACGTCTCCAACGTATCGATAATTTCTTATGTTCCATGCCACTTTATTGATGATATCTACATGTTTTATACACATTATATGTCATATTTATGCATTTTCTGGAACTAACCTATTAACAAGATGCCGAAGTGCCGGTTCTCGTTTTCTACTGTTTTTGGTTTCAGAAATCCTAGTAACGAAATATTCTCGGAATTGGACGAAATCAACGCCCAGGTTCCTATTTTGCCCGGAAGCATCCAGAACACCCGAGAGCCGCCAGAGGGGGGCCCTGTGGGCCCCAGATGACATGGTGGCGCGGCCAGGGCTGGGCCCGCGCCACCCTATGGTGTGGTTGCCCCTTCGACCCCCCTGCGCCGCCTCTTCGCCTATATAAAGCCCCTGCATCGAAAACCCTTACGGAGGAAGCCACGATACGAGAAAAGTTCCAGAGCCGCCACCATCGCGAAGCCAAGATCTGGGGGACAGGAGTCTCTGTTCCGGCACCCTGCCGGAGCGGGGAAGTGCCCCGGAAGGCTTCTCCATCGACACCGCTGCCATCTCCACCGCCATCTTCATCACCGCTGCTGCTCCCATGAGGAGGGAGTAGTTCTCCATCGAGGCTCGGGGCTGTACCGGTAGCTATGTGGTTCATCTCTCTCCTATGTAGTTCAATACAATAATCTCATGAGCTGCCTTACATGATTGAGATTCATATGATGATGCTTGTAATCTAGATGTCATTATGCTAGTCAAGTGGGTTTTACTTATGTGATCTCCGGAGACTCCTTGTCCCACGTGTGTAAAGGTGACGAGTGTGTGCACCGTGTGGGTCTCTTAGGCTATATTTCACGAAGTACTTATTCACCGTTGAAGAGCGTAGTGAAGTGCTTATTTATATCTCTTGATGATTGCAATGTGTTTGTATCACAATTTATCTATGTGCTACTCTAGTGATGTGTTATTAAAGTAGTTTTATTCCTCCTGCATGTGTGCAAAGGTGACAGTGTGTGCACCGTGTTAGTACTTGGTTTATGCTATGATCATGATCTCTTGTAGATTGCGAAGTTAACTATTGCTATGATAATATTGATGTGATCTATTCCTCCTACATATGCATGAAGGTGACGAGTGTGCATGCTATGCTAGTACTTGGTTTAGTCGTTTTGATCTATCTTACACTTAAGGTTACTTAAACATGAGCATTATTGTGGAGCTTGTTAACTCCGGCATTGAGGGTTCGTGTAATCCTACGCAATGTGTTCATCATCCAACAAAAGTGTAGAGTATGCATTTATCTATTCCGTTATGTGATCAATGTTGAGAGTGTCCACTAGTGAAAGTGTAATCCCTAGGCCTTGTCCCTAAATACTGCCGTGTTACTACTGCTTGTTTACTTGTTTTATCTGCGTTACTACTGCTGCAATACTACCACCATCAATTACACGCCAGACAAGCTATTTTCCGGCACCGTTGCTACTGCTCATATATATTCATACCACTCGTATTTCACTATCTCTTCGCCGAACTAGTGCACCTATTTGGTGTGTTGGGGACACAAGAGACTTCTTGCTTTGTGGTTGCGGGGTTGCATGAGAGGGATATCTTTGACCTCTTCCTCCCCGAGTTCGATAAACCTTGGGTGATCCACTTAAGGGAAACTTGCTGCTGTTCTACAAACCTCTCCTCTTGGAGGCCCAACACTGTCTACAGGAAAGGAGGGGGAAAGTAGACATCAAGCTATTTTCTGGCGCCGTTGCCGGGGAGGAAAGGTAAAAGGTACTCACACTCCGGACCTCGGCTACTAAGCTATTTTTCGGCGCCGTTGTAAGTACTCGAAGCTATTTCCTTTAGACTCTGCAATTGCGACATTTGGTTTCTTGTTTACACTAGTTAGGCATAATGGAAAACAACAAAAATATGAGAGATCTTTATGAACTTTATCTTGAATTAGGACATGATGTGTTTGAAGAAAGAATTAAGAAACCCATGGAACTTTATATGCATGCTAATGGGAATGTTATTACTATGAATGCTTTGAACACCATTGTTGATAATGCTATGGAAAATTCTAAGCTTGGGGAAGCTGGCTTTGATGAGCATGATATTTTTAGTCCCCCAAGCATTGAGGAGAAAATTTACTTTGATGATACTTTGCCTCCCATTTATGATGATTATGATGATAGTAGTCTTTTGTTACCACCTGTTATGGAGGATAAATTTGATTATGATTACAATATACCTCCTATATTTGATAGCTACTTTGTTGAATTTGCTCCCACTACAATTAATAAGAATGACTATGCTTATGTTGGGAGTAGTAATTATTTTATGCATGAGACTCATGATAAGAATGCTTTATGTGATAGTTATATTGTTGAGTTTGCTCATGATGCTACTGAAAGTTATTATGAGAGAGGAAAATATGGTTGTAAAAAATTTCATGTTACTAAAACACCCCTCTATGTGCTGAAATTTTTGAAGCTACACTTGTTTTATCTTCCTATGCTTGTTACTTTGCTCTTCATGAACTTGTTTATTTACAAGATTCTTATGCATAGGAAGCATGTTAGACTTAAATGTGTTTTGAATTTGCCTCTTGATGCTCTCTTTTGCTTCAACTTCTATTTCTTGCGAGTGCATCATTAAAACTGCTTGAGCCCATCTTAACGGCTATAAAGAAAGAACTTCTTGGGAGATAACCCATGTGTTATTTTGCTACAGTACTTTGTTTTATATTTGTGTCTTGGAAGTTGTTTACTACTGTAGCAACCTCTCCTTATCAAGTTTTTGTGCCAAGTAAAGTTTCTATGTTAAAGTTGATGTTATATTTGGGATCGCTGCGCAGAAACAGCATTGCTGTCTGTCACGAATCTGGGCACAGTTCTCTGTAGAAAATTCGAAAAAATCTGCCAATTTACGAGCGTGATCCTCAGATATGTACGCAACTTTCATTAGTTTTGAGTTTTTCCATTTGAGCAAGTCTGGTGCCATCTTAAAATTCGTCTTTACGGACTGTTCTGTTTTTGACAGATTCTGCCTTTTATTTCGCATTGCCGCTTTTGCTTTGTTGAATGGGTTTCTTTGTTCCATTAACTTTCAGAAGTTTTGTGCAATGTCCAGAAGTGTTAAGAATGATTGTGTCACCTCTGAACATGTGAATTTTTGATTATGCACTAACCCTCTAATGAGTTTGCTTGAAGTTTGGTGTGAAGGAAGTTTTCAAGGGTCAATAGAAGAGGGTGATATAATGTGATCGAGAAGAGTGAAAGGTCTAAGCTTGGGGATGCCCCGGTGGTTCATCCCTGCATATTTTAAGAAGACTCAAGCATCTAAGCTTGGGGATGCCCAAGGCATCCCCTTCTTCATCGACAACTTATCAGGTTTCTTCTAGTGAAACTATATTTTTATTCAGTCACATCCTATGTATTTTACTTGGAGCGTCCGTGTGCTTTTATTTTTGTTTTTGTTTTGTTATCTTAGTTCTCTGAATAAGTTCATCCTTGTGTGGGAGAGAGACACGCTCCGCTGGTTCGTATGAACACATGTGTTCTTAGCTCATAATATTCATGGCGAAGTTTCCTCTTCGTTAAATTGTTATATGGTTGGAATTGGAAAATGCTACATGTAGTAATTGGTAAAATGTATTGGATAATGTGATACTTGGCAATTGTTGTGCTCATGTTTAAGCTCTTGCATCATATGCTTTGCACCCATTAATGAAGAAATACATAGAGCTTGCTAAAATTTGATTTGCATATTTGGTCTCTCTAAGGTCTAGATAATATCTAGTATTGAGTTTTGAACAACAAGGCAGACGGTGTAGAGTCTTATAATGTTTACAATATGTCTTTTATGTGAGTTTTGCTGCACTTGTTCATCCTTGAGTTTGCTTCAAATAACCTTGCTAGCCTAAACCTTGTATCGAGAGGGAATACTTCTCATGCATCCAAAATCCTTGAGCCAACTACTATGCCATTTGTGTCCACCCTACCTACCTACTACATGGTATTTCTCCGCCATTCCAAAGTAAATTGCTTGAGTGCTACCTTTAAAATTCCATCATTCACCTTTGCAATATATAGCTCATGGGACAAAATAGCCTTAAAAACTATCGTAGTATTGAATATGTACTTATGCACTTTATATTTTATTAAGTTGCTTGTTGTGCGATAACCATGCTTACGGGAACGCCATCAACTACTGTTGAATATCATGTGAGTTGCTATGCATGTCCGTCTTGTACTGAAGGATCTATCATTTTAGTGGTTGGAGCATGCAAAATTGTTAGAGAAGAACATTGGGCCGCTAACTAAAGCCATGAATCATGGTGGAAGTTTCAGTTTTGGACATATATCCTCAATCTCATATGAGAATAATAACTTTGCTACATGTTTATGCATTTAAGAGGAGTCCATTATCTCGTTGTCCATGTTGTCCCGGTATGGATGTCTAAGTTGAGAATAATCAAAAGCGAGAAATCCGAAATGCGAGCATTCTCCTTAGACCTTTGTACGAGGCGGCATGGAGGTACCCCTTTGTGACACTTGGTTGAAACATGGCATGCGAAGATCCGGTAGTCCAAGTTAAGTAGGACGAGGTGCGGGCACTATTAGTATACTATGCATGAGGCTTGCAACTTGTAAGATATAATTTTCATAACTCATATGCTTTATTACTACCGTTGACAAAATTGTTTCATGTTTTCAAAATAAAAGCTCTAGCACAAATACAGCAATCGATGCTTTCCTCTTTGAAGGACCATTCCTTTTACTTTTATTGTTGAGTCAGTTTACCTATCTCTCTCCACCTTAAGAAGCAAACACTTGTGTGAACTGTACATTGATTCCTACATACTTGCTTATTGCATTTGTTATATTACTCTATGTTGACAATTATCCATGAGATATACATGTTACAAGTTGAAAGCAACCGCTGAAACTTAATCTTCCATTGTGTTGCTTCAATGCCTTTACTTTAAATTATTGCTTTATGAGTTAACTCTTATGCAAGACTTATTGATGCCTTGTCTTGAAAGTGCTATTCATGAAAAGTCATTGCTTTATGATTCAGTTGTTTACTCATGTCATTACCATTGTTTTGATCGCTGCATTCATCTCATATGCTTACAATAGTATGATCAAGGTTATGATGGCATGTCACTTAAGAAATTATCTTTGTTATCGTTTTACCTGCTCGGACGAGCAGAACTAAGCTTAGGGAAGCTGATACGTCTCCAACGTATCGATAATTTCTTATGTTCCATGCCACTTTATTGATGATATCTACATGTTTTATACACATTATATGTCATATTTATGCATTTTCCGGAACTAACCTATTAACAAGATGCCGAAGTGCCGGTTCTCGTTTTACTGCTGTTTTTGGTTTCAGAAATCCTAGTAACGAAATATTCTCGGAATTGGACGAAATCAACGCCCAGGTTCCTATTTTGCCCGGAAGCATCCGGAACACCCGAGAGCCGCCGGAGGGGGCCCTGTGGGCCCCGGATGACATGGTGGCGCGGCCGAGGCTGGGCCCGCGCCACCCTATGGTGTGGTTGCCCCTTCGACCCCCTGCGCCGCCTCTTCGCCTATATAAAGCCCCTGCATCGAAAACCCTTACGGAGGAAGCCACGATACGAGAAAAGTTCCCGAGCCGCCACCATCGCGAAGCCAAGATCTGGGGGACAGGAGTCTCTGTTCCGGCACCCTGCCGGAGCGGGGAAGTGCCCCGGAAGGCTTCTCCATCGACACCGCTGCCATCTCCACCGCCATCTTCATCACCGCTCTTGCTCCCATGAGGAGGGAGTAGTTCTCCATCGAGGCTCGGGGCTGTACCGGTAGCTATGTGGTTCATCTCTCTCCTATGTAGTTCAATACAATAATCTCATGAGCTGCCTTACATGATTGAGATTCATATGATGATGCTTGTAATCTAGATGTCATTATGCTAGTCAAGTGGGTTTTACTTATGTGATCTCCGGAGACTCCTTGTCCCACGTGTGTAAAGGTGACGAGTGTGTGCACCGTGTGGGTCTCTTAGGCTATATTTCACGAAGTACTTATTCACTGTTGAAGAGCGTAGTGAAGTGCTTATTTATATCTCTTGATGATTGCAATGTGTTTGTATCACAATTTATCTATGTGCTACTCTAGTGATGTGTTATTAAAGTAGTTTTATTCCTCCTGCATGTGTGCAAAGGTGACGAGTGTGTGCACCGTGTTAGTACTTGGTTTATGCTATGATCATGATCTCTTGTAGATTGCGAAGTTAACTATTGCTATGATAATATTGATGTGATCTATTCCTCCTACATATGCATGAAGGTGACGAGTGTGCATGCTATGCTAGTACTTGGTTTAGTCGTTTTGATCTATCTTACACTTAAGGTTACTTAAACATGAGCATTATTGTGGAGCTTGTTAACTCCGGCATTGAGGGTTCGTGTAATCCTACGCAATGTGTTCATCATCCAACAAAAGTGTAGAGTATGCATTTATCTATTCTGTTATGTGATCAATGTTGAGAGTGTCCACTAGTGAAAGTGTAATCCCTAGGCCTTGTCCCTAAATACTGCTGTGTTACTACTGCTTGTTTACTGTTTTTCTTGCGTTACTACTGCTGCAATACTACCACCATCAATTACACGCCGGCCAAGCTATTTTACGGCACCGTTGCTACTGCTCATATATATTCATACCACCTGTATTTCACTATCTCTTCGCCGAACTAGTGCACCTATTTGGTGTGTTGGGGACACAAGAGACTTCTTGCTTTGTGGTTGCGGGGTTGCATGAGAGGGATATCTTTGACCTCTTCCTCCCTGAGTTCGATAAACCTTGGGTGATCCACTTAAGGGAAACTTGCTGCTGTTCTACAAACCTCTCCTCTTGGAGGCCCAACACTGTCTACAGGAAAGGAGGGGGAAAGTAGACATCACGCGCCACCTGGTCTTATTCCCATCCTGTTGACCTCCTAGTGTCCCACTTTAGCTCATTTTGTTTGTCTCAGAATTTTCGAAGTGTGGCCCCTGACATTGTCCTTTTTCGAGTCATGTGGCTCCTGAAAAGTGAAAAGTACTAACAGAAGGCATTTTCTACCAGACAGAGTTAGAAACAGACAAGCAGGGATTGTTTATAAAATCTCCGAAAACAATATAAAACATGCAAATAACATTATATAAGATGAAAATATGTGCTAATATGTTGCAATAAAATGCAAAATTCATGTATGCATTTTACATGCATCATCGATCCACAATAAGTTTGAGGGGAGGAAGGGAGGGGGTGTATAGTCTTTTTCTATATATATAACCATTGTATAAGCGGTTTCTCTTTGCCTTTGTGCCACTGTTTTATTTTATCTGCTAATTCTTTAGTCTTGTATAGGGATGCGATTAGTGATAGCTAGTTCAATTAGGTGTTGAAAACTGATTTAGATCAAATAATTGATGTACATGTGAGCAACAAATTTCAATTTATGTTATCTTGGTTTCTTGCATCTTTATAAACACAATATATGTTTGTAAATTCCTTCATGAAAATTAGCCCCCCAACACTAATTTTAGTATTATGCTTTCATGTTTTGTTGTTGAACCTTGTTGGCGGTCTCAGGTTGTTTAGTTGGCTATAAGTCTGTCTATTTACCTAGTTGTTTTCATGTAGACCTACAGTTTGTCGTCGCTGCGTATTCGACGGTACTCCGGTGAGGGGATCCTCACAGAGGGGAGAGAGAGGGAGCCATAGGGCGAGGAGTCACCGGTACGGGTTCACGCGAGTTACCCAGCTTTAGATCTCGCAACGGTGGCGAAATCCTACGTACTGCTATAATTCACTATAAGGCAACAAGTATACGATTACAATGAGTTGTCTTGTGCATCGAGGGCTCCTAGGATCTGATACGTCTCCGACGTATCGATAATTTCTTATGTTCCATGCTACATTATTGATGATATCTACATGTTTTATACACATTATATGTCGTATTTACGCATTTTCCGGCACTAACCTATTAACAAGATGCCGAAGAGCCAGTTGTTGTTTTCTGCTGTTTTTGGTTTCAGAAATCCTAGTAAGGAAATATTCTCGGAATTGGACGAAATCAACGCCCAGGGTCCTATTTTTGCACGAAGCTTCCAGAAGACCGAGGGGGAAAGGAAGTGGGGCCACGAGGCGCCGCCACACTAGGGCGGCGCGGCCCAGGCCTTGGCCGCGCGGCCCTAGTGTGTGGGGCCCTCGTGTGGCCCCCCGCGTTGCCCTTCCGCCTACTTAAAGTCTTCGTCGCGAAACCCTCTGTACCGAGAGCCACGATACGGAAAACCTTCCAGAGACGCCGCCACCGCCAATCCCATCTCGGGGGATTCAGGAGATCGCCTCCGGCACCCTGCCGGAGAGGGGAATCATCTCCCGGAGGACTCTTCATCGCCATGATCGCCTCCGGAGTGATGAGTGAGTAGTTCACCCCTGGACTATGGGTCCATAGCAGTAGCTAGATGGTCGTCTTCTCCTAATTGTGCTTCATTGTTGGATCTTGTGAGCTGCCTAACATGATCAAGATCATCTATCTGTAATACTTTATGTTGTGTTTGTCGGGATCCGATGGATAGAGAATACTATGTTATGGTGATTATCAATCTATTACCTATGTGTTGTTTATGATCTTGCATGCTCTCCGTTATTAGTAGAGGCTCCGGCCAAGTTTTTGCTCTTAACTCCAAGAGGGAGTATTTATGCTCGATAGTGGGTTCATGTCTCCATTAAATGCGGGACGAGTGACGGAAAGTTCTAAGGTTGTGGATGTGCTTTGTTGCCACTAGGGATAAAACATTGATGCTATGTCTAAGGATGTAGTTGTTGATTACATTACGCACCATACTTAATGCAATTGTCTGTTGCTTGCAACTTAATACTCGGAAGGGGTTCGGATGATAACCTCGAAGGTGGACTTTTTAGGCATAGATGCATGCTTGGATGGCGGTCTATGCACTTTGTCGTAATGCCCCGATTAAATCTCACTATATTTATCATATCATGTATGTGCATTGTTATGCCCTCTTTATTTGTCAATTGCCCGACTGTAATTTGTTCACCCAACATGCTTTAATCTTATGGGAGAGACACCTCTAGTGAACTGTGGACCCCGGTCCTATTCTTTACATCGCATACAATCTATCGCAATTATTCTTTACTTGTTTTCTTTGCAAACAATCATCTTCCACACAATACGGTTAATCCTTTGTTACGGCAAGCCGGTGAGATTGACAACCTCAACTGTTTCGTTGGGGCAAAGTACTTTGGTTGTGTTGTGCGGGTTCCACGTTGGCGCCGGAATCCCTGGTTTTGCGCCGCATCACATTTCGCGACCATCAACCTTCAACGTGCTTCTTGGCTCCTCCTGGTTCGATTAAACCTTGGTTTCTTTCTGAGGGAAAACTTGCCACTGTGCGCATCATACCTTCCTCTTGGGGTTCCCAACGGACGTGTACATCTACGCGCATCAGGATCTAGCTTATAAAGACTCCAGATCTAGAATTACAGGGATAGAGATCCTACCGGATACGACTAAGCCTAGACTACGCTATGTATTTCTTGCATGCACGTCACGGAGCCAACCCACCTTCACCATGGACCTAATTCGGTAGCTTGTCTCCGGAACGGACCCCACCTCTACTGTTTTCTGGCAAGTAGGTCGCCCTGTTGGGGCATAGGCCACACCACCATCTGTGGGTCATCCAAGCTTGCCGAAATCAAGGCCCTACTGTGGTATACCTAGTTAGCATATTCATGAGAAGAGGAGTAAGGGACGACATGAGCAACCAATTACCATATCATGCATGGTGAGATAATCTGAAGAAGACCTCTCGATTAATTGATGTTTTGTGGAGTTCTATCCAAATTAGTTGTAGTGCATGGGACTGTGCATGAATTTGGTACTCCCCGTCCAATGAAATTATCTGAGATTTATCTAAATTCAAATATATCTAGGCATTAAATAGCATCTAACAAATGTTAGACAAGTTTCACGAGGCGGAGGGAGTACAATGGATAAGAATGTAATGTTGTTTTTTTGTGTATTTTGAGATGATGATTGTCTGAGTAAGGTACAATCACTACAAGGAAACAATTAATCGGTGGAACCATGCGCCGCAGAAGTGTCGCCTCAAAAACTTATTTATGTGGCGCATATCTATATATGCCATAGAATTCTCACATTCCGTGGCGCATCCACACAATATGCGTCATAAAGTTCGAAAAAAAAATCAGAAAATTTAACCCTCAAATGATATCGAAATGATGACTTCCCACTAGGTCACCGTCCTCAAATTGCTCCAACCAAGCACGCATAACTTCTAAGTTCTATTTAATTGATCTACCCTTATGCTACTAAAGTTCTTATTAATATTACTAGCATATCAACCCTCTTAAGCTTTGTCTATGTATCTGTATGTGTAGATGTGTGTAGTTTATATGTGGTATGTGTATATATATATATTTGTGTTTAGGTATGTATGTGTGTGTTTTAAAATTTTGAAAAAAATAAAAAACTTCCAAATTTTCAAAATGAATTTCAAAAATTTCAAAAAATAAAGAAAATTCTGAAAATTTAAAATTTCAAAAATTAGAGAAATTCTAAATTTTTAGAAATTTCAAAAGAACAAAAAAATTCCTTAAAGTTCAAAAATCAGAAAAGAATCTACAAAATTCAAAAATTTCTAATAAAAACTAATTTTTTAAAAATCTAAATTCAAAATTCAAAAGTTTCCAAATAATCTAGAAAATAAAAATACAAAAAATGCTCAAAATATTAAAAAAAACTGAATTTTTTGAAATTTCAAAAAAGCAATTTTTTAAAAAGACTTCAAAAAAATCCTAGATGTTCAAAAATGGGAAAAGATTCTAAATATTCTAAAATTTCAAAAAATCCAAAAAATTTAAAATCTAGAATTTAAATATCTGTAAAATAATCAACATTTTGGTTTACATATATTTTGCCCACTTCTGCTCCGGTGCTCCTCCCCTGAAAAATGTTGGGCGTTTCAAACACAACAACGGTGGAGATCTTTCCATACTTGTTCATAAGCGGGGACACGATTATAATTTCGGTGTAGGTTCATCGTCCATACAACTCTGTATAGGTCCATATGGCTCTCATTGTGTTGTACTTCGTTTTTGTACGTATCTACGGTCACGTGCGTGTGCCAAAATAGAAAAGCCCTATAAAAATCTTGCTCACGTGACCTCTTTTCTTTTTCTTACGCGACATACACATACTGTATCAATATAGACGGGTATATATGGACTGGATATGGGTTTCGGTGGACCCAACACACGAAAAAAACAACTAGAACCCTTCTACTTCATTTGGGGGGAGCATCGGAGCATCCATCATATTTTGCCATGCTACCGGTACATTGCCCACCATTTACTTTGTCTTTCCCTACCCAGAAAAAAGCTCGGAAACAGTTCCTCTACCAGCCAACAAGGGGCTTCCGCCTTATTTGATTCATAGGCTGCAGGGTACACACTAAATTACATCAGGACGACCCCCGAGTGAGCTTTGTGGTATCAAGTAGCAGCTTGTTTGGCGCTTGATGATAAATGCAACTCCGTGAAGTGAAGGCCGCCTTATTTTGATGATTGCTTGAGAAAAGAACTACTCCGTGTAGTACATATAGATGGATGGTGATTGCTTGAAAAAATGAAACATAAATAGATTGATTTATTACAGATGAACAGTGTAAAAAACAGAGGAACAGCCTTTTTTCTAGAGACCACGCGAATGCATACCAAAATTTTATAGAAGAGAGAATAAAATTTACAAGAAATGGCCTACACCACGAACAGAGCAGGCAAGCAACGACACGACACCGAACTCCAGTGAGCTACACCCCTACGGACATCGCCTCCAGTCCTTCTCCTGTATCGAATCAAGAACAAATCGTTGATTAGTACCAAAGTGAGATCGAGGACCATAACACGCTTCTAGGCATCAACCCTACCTGCAGCTCATCCAGGATTCTACTTGCTAATCTGTCAACCGAGAACTGCCTCCTGGTGTCAGCAAAGGCCCAGGAGTTTCGGTTTTTCCACAACGACAATCGGACAAGCCATAAAATTGTGTCCAACCCTCTTCTCTGTCTTCCCTGAACCCTGTCTCTTTGTAAACACAACTAATCCTGCAGGCTGCTTGTGATCTCGGGTGCTGCTATTTGGACCTGCAGGTCTTGAAAGTTGAAACAAGTGTACCAAACTTCTCTGACTAAGGGGCATTGTACTAGGATGTGTTCAACCGTGTCTTCTTCCTGGAGACAAACAGAGCATGCATTGCTAGCCAGTAAATCTTTCCCTGCCTAGAAAAAAGCTCTGAGACACTTCAACACTTGCTCTACCAGCCAACAAGGGTCTTCCGCCTTATTCGATTCATGCATGGGCAGCAGGGTACACACTAAATTACATCAGCAGGACCCCCGAGTGAGCTTTGTGGTATCAAGTAGCAGCTTGTTTGGCGCTGGATGAAATGCAGCTCCGGTGTGAGCTCGACGGCCGTGAAGGAGACAAGGCTGCGCTTCTCACAGTTGTGGCTGGTAACGGAGATGCAAAACCTGCCGCCTCCAAAGTAGCTCAGCTGGCCGATGTACGGGCATTCCATATATCCGGCGCGCCACGCCTGCTGGGGACGGGGACACGTCCACGACGCAACAATCACCGGCGGCCTGGCATCCATGTCGACGACGCACAAGGGGCGACTTAAATCTAAGGAGTATTGAAAGCCGAAGAGCAGCCGCCGGCCGGTGCCCAAGAAGTCGGGGACCAAGATGGCCCGGCCTTCGACGGGTAGCACCCATGCGCCCTCATTGCGCCACCGGCGGCGCGCCGTGTCGTAGGAGTAGGTGCCTTGCCTCTCCAAGGAGACATAGACGAGCGCGCCCGAGACGAAGTATGCCGTCACGTCCTTTCTCTCTTGACGAGCGAGTCCTGGCGGGTCCGGGACGGCTGTCCAGGCCCAGCGGCCGCCGGCGCGGAGCTGCAGAACCTCGAATGGGGGTCCCTGGGGGATGTCCAATCGCGGGTACGCGGAGATGGCGAAGAACATGTGGTCGCCCACTGGGACGAGGAACAGGTGCGTCTTGCCGGAGCGCATGGTCGGGCCCGGAGAGACGGCGCCGCCGCCGTCGTAGAGGAGGGTCCGGCGGTTGGTGCCGGCGGAGGCAATGACGTCGCCAGAGGGAGAGGCTGCGAACGCCATGTAGTCATAGCAGTCATCCTGCTTGAAACACGCGACAGGGGCGGGCAAGCTGAGCACCGGCTCCGGCTCCTTGTCGGGTTGGGCTGCCTCCGGCTGGGAGAAGATATGCTTGAGGTTGAGGTTGAAGACGAGGTTGCCTACTACGCTCGCATCTTGGGCCACCACAAACACTCGGCTGCGGCGCCGCGCGGCGGCCATGGATCGACGACTCCAGGAAAAGGTACTATAAAATTTCTTTGGGGACTTTGATCTGAGTGGGATGAACTAATAATAAGATGGGGAGGAGAGGGGAGGGGAGTCGGCTCCGCTTCCGAATAGGAGACGGTTTGCCTTGGTCCTAGCAGGGCGACCGGCCGGTTGCTGACCCAGTACGGCAATGCTTCCTAAGTTCCTATTCATATACACAACATATATTGCTCTTGATTTCCCGTGTAGTTCATCTCAGTTATTCCCGACAATTAACCAATGGCTCTGCCTAGTTTTCTTCATCGATTGTTGCACAATTGCATATAGACGTCACTACGGGAAAAACAGGCGGTGCCGTGCAGCCAATCATTGTCGTGAGGCGCTGCACGGCAAAGACATCTTTGACGTGCGCCGCAATAGGCACACACGGCAAAGACGAAGAGCACGGCAAAGTTTCAGGGTGGCGCACGGTAAAGTTTCAACGCACGGCAAAGTTAGCAGTGCCGCACGGCAAAGTCCCTCAAAAGCGCACGGCAAAGAAGCCAGGACGGCAAAGACCATAAACGTCGCACGACAAATAAAAGTTGCTCGGCAAAGGGACTGGGATGTTGCCGTGGGTCTCCCTTTGCCGTGAGGCCAGGCAAAGTGCACGGCAAAGCCGCCTTTGTTGTGCCATTCCTTCTTTGCTTTGTGTGCCATAATTCATTTTATTTATTTTTCTTTCTATTTTATTTCATCTAATACTTATATTTTTTTATTAGTTTTATTTTTTGATGACTATTTATTAGTGTTACTTAAGACAATGTGCAATAAAAAATTACTCTCCATGTTCATCCCCCACATATATCAGAGTTTCAGAGTAATTAATACGCGCTTCGGAAAATCTGCTAAGTGTTATCACCCAAATGTGAGGAAGGTCACACCGGGGAGCTAATTTTGCACCATTACACCTTGCACCACACTTTGACACATATCATAGGTCCACATGCAAGATTTGGTGGGGTTCCGGTGCTCCGGCGGTCGTTCTCCCCCTCCTCCCCCCAAAACAGCGGAATGTGTGCCCCGGCGGGTCTACCCCCCTAGATTTCTCCACGCGAGGGTGCACCAATGTACTTTTTCATTTTTTTTAGGTTTGTTTAGGACATATACACATGGAGAACCAAGATTGGGACCCTTTGGCACATATACCCCGCAGCTAGAGCCATTATCACACGATCGAGGGTGTGCCTGATCTACTGGTTAGGGTTGGGCGTAGGGTTAGGGCTAGGGTTTAGGGGGTAGGGCTAGGGTTTAGGTTAAAGGTAAGGATTTATGGTTAGTTATAGGTTAGGGTTTAGGGTTAGGGTTAGGGTTTATGATGCATGGTTTTGCAGCTCCGGTGTCAGCACGTGTAGTTAATGGTTTAGGGTCTAGGGGTTTAAGGGCTCGAAGCCTCCCCAGTTTAGGGTTTAGAGCAACTCTAACAGAGCCTGTAAATCCCGCCGGAACCGAACTTTTTCGGCGGATTTACGGGTTCGGGCCGAAACTGGCGCAGATCAGCGCCCGAAAAAGTGGGCCGGCCCGAATCGAAAGTTCGGGGGCCCGATAATCCCCCGCACGGCCCCTATTAAAAGGGTTCGCGGAGGGGAGTTCGGTTCGGAAACCCTACTCCCCTCCTGTCGCTCCTCTCACGTCGCCGTAGCCCGCCGCCGCTCCGACGAGCAATCCTGGGTGCTCGGACGCCGCTCCGCCGCTACGGTCACCACCCCGCCATCCAAAATGACGCGTGCAACACGCGTGGGTAGGGGTGGCGGCCGATCCGGCGCCGGAAGGGCAAGTCGCCGTCCCCCGGGCGTACGGGCGGACACAGAGCGCGGCAGGCGGGCGCGCTCCGACGGCGCATGGAAGCGGGCCGGCCGCAAGTGGCCGGAGCTGATGGCGCGCCACCTGCAAGCGCGCGCGGAGGCGGCTGCGGCTGCGGAGGCGGCGGCGGCGCGGCGAGCCGGCGGCCGGGGAAGCGGAGGAGCCCCGCCGGCCGGCGGGTGCGGCCCGCCGCCGCCGCCGTTGCCCCCCAGCGGCGACGACGACGATGCAGACGGACCGCCTCTGCTCTGCGGGGGCGCCTCCGGCGCGGCGGCAATCGAGTTGGCGGCCCTCGTCGTCGCCTAGCAACCGGCGGCGTCGAAAAACCCTCCGCCGCCGCCCGGTGACAGTATAGTCGCCGGGAAATTTAATTTCTAGTCTAATTAGGCCCGTAGTACGTGTTTAGGTCCAATGCGGTTGTATTTTGCCACTATTTAGTTTGAATTATGATCGAATTAAGGTTGATCGGATGAAATCGACTGCAATCCACGTCGATAGATTTCCCGCGTCGTTTGATTTTCGCGAGTTCGGTTTGTGTTTACAGTTTCTGTTCTGCGTCGTTCCCAAATGCTCTCTCATTTCGTTTTTCGGGAGACTGAACTCCATTTTTTCGGTTCGGACAGGACAAATATGGGCTCTGTTAGAGATGCTCTTAGGGTTCTGGGGAGCTAATTTTGCACCATTACACCTTGCACCACACTTTGACTAGCATCTGGTTTGGAAGCGCACAGAGGGGCGGCGCCACCACACAGGGCTGCAGTGGCCGTCTCCATGGCGCGCTGCCGGAAAAGACATCGCCCCTACCGCACGCTGCAGGGGCCGCCTCCATGGCGCGCCGCCGGGAAGGGTCTCGACCTCCACCACGGGCTGGAGGCGTCCGTCTCCATGGCGTGACGCCGGTAAGCCCACCTCCACCGTGCTGCAGGCCTTGTCTCCATGGCGCCGCTTGGGGAGGACGACCAAACTCCACCCGTGCTGCAGGCCCCCCATTCCCATGGTGCGGCGCCGGGAACATAGTTTTAAAAACCGGACCGATGATCGAACCGGTGGGGTCGTCGGTTTAGGTTTTTACCGGTCGGACCGCCGGTTCACAGGTTCACTGTCTGGTTTTTAAGCTATAAAATAATATGTTATTACTAATAAATGTTGCGATAAATAATAAAATGTGTATGAAAAATATGATTGTGTGTCTAGACTTAGAATCTATAGGTATAGTAATCCATAAATAACATTATTAGACGCCAAATTTAAACACGGTGTGTCTGCTGTCTTGTACGAATACAATATATGCTAGAGCCTGGTTTTGAGAACGCACCACCACCATTGTTCTGAAACATAATAGTGCACGTCTAACATGATATGGGAGTGCTCTATTCTGAAAACGTTACAGAACTTATCATGGACACGACCATATGCTATAAAAAATACCGTGTAGAGCAGTGAACTGCCAAAAAAAAGCGTGTACAACAATAATAAAAGGAGTCCGTCTCTTTGACTAACAAGAAAGATTCACGGATGAGCTGGTTATCCTCGTCCTAGACCTTCTCCAGGTACAGAGGGATCGAATCCCAGTCTGAGGATCTAGTTTTTTAAGACATGAGGAGTTGAGCCGGTCAAACCGATTTCTGGTTTAATGTCTAAAACCGGAGGTTGGATCGCGGTTTGGCCGGTTTATTCCGGCTCACTGGCGTGTCCGGTCCAGTGCGCCTAAATAACCGGTGGAGGCACTGGTTCCGGTTTTTTCCGGTTCAACCGGCGGTCCGGTTCGGTTTTTAAAACTATGGCCGGGAAGGGCCTTGCCCAATCGCGCGCTGCAGGGCCCCCACCGTCAGGAGGACGCTGATGCGCGTAAATGTACACGTCCGTTGGGAACCCCAAGAGGAAGGTATGATGCGCACAGTGGCAAGTTTTCCCTCAGAAAGAAACCAAGGTTTAATCGAACCAGGAGGAGCCAAGAAGCACGTTGAAGGTTGATGGTGGCGAAATGTGATGCGGCGCAACAACAGGGATTCCGGCGCCAACGTGGAATCTCGCACAACAAAACCAAAGTACTTTGCCCCAACGAAACAGTGAGGTTGTCAATCTCACCGGCTTGTCGTAACAAAGGATTAAGCGTATCGAGTGGAAGATGATTGTTTGCAAGAAAACGAGTAAAGAACAATTGCAGTAGATTGTATGCTATGTAAAGAATAGGACCGGGGTCCACGAGTTCACTAGAGGTGTCTCTCCCATAAGATAAAAGCATGTTGGGTGAACAAATTACGGTCGGGCAATTGACAAATAGAGAAGGGCATAACAATGCATATACATGATATGATAAATATAGTGAGATTTAATTGGGCATTACGACAAAGTACATAGACCGCCATCCAACCGCATCTATGCCTAAAAAGTCCACCTTCGAGGTTATCATCCGAACCCCATTCAATATTAAGTTGCAAAGCAACGAGACAATTGCATTAAGTATGGTGCGTAATGTAATCGACAACTACATCCTTAGACATAGAATCAATGTTTTATCCCTAGTGGCAACAGCACATCACAACCTTAGAACTTTCCGTCACTCGTCCCGGTGTCAATGAAGGCATGAACCCACTATCGAGCATAAATACTCCCTCTTGGAGTTAAGAGTAAAAACTTGGCCAGAGCCTCTACTAATAACAGAGAGCATGCAAGATCATAAACAACACATAAACAATAGATTGATAATCACCATAACATAGTATTCTCTATCCATCGGATCCTGACAAACACAACATATAGAATTACATATAGTTGATCTTGATCATGTTAGGCAGCTCACAAGATCCAACAATGAAGCACAATTAGGAGAAGACGACCATCTAGCTACTGCTATGGACCCATAGTCCAGGGGTGAACTACTCACTCATCACTCCGGAGGCGATCATGGCGATGAAGAGTCCTCCGGGAGATGAATCCCCTCTCCGGCGAGGGTGCCGGGGCGATCTCCGAATCCCCGAGATGGGATTCGCGGCGGCGGCGTCTCCGGAAGGTTTTCCGTATCGTGGCTCTCGGTGCTCGGGGTTTTCGCGACGGAGGCTTTAAGTAGGCGAAAGGGCAACGTGGGGGGCCACACGAGGGCCCCACACCATAGGTCGGCGCGGCCGGGAGCACGGGCCGCGCCGCCCTATGGTGACGGCGCCTCGTGGCCCCACTTCCTTCCCTCTTCGGTCTTCTGGAAGCTTCGTGCAAAAATAGGACCCTGGGCGGTGATTTCGTCCAATTCCGAGAATATTTCCTTACTAGGATTTCTGAAACCAAAAACAGCAGAAAACAAAGAATCGGCTCTTCGGCATCTTGTTAATAGGTTAGTTCCAGAAAATGCGTAAATACGACATATAATGTGCATAAAACATGTAGGTATCATCAATAAAGTAGCATGGAACATAAGAAATTATCGATACGTTGGAGACGTATCAGACGCCACCTAGGCCCCCCGTCTCCGTTCGCGCCGCCGGGAAAGCCTCGCCTCCACCGTGCGCCCCTTAGCCCTCTCCCATGGTCCAGCAGGTGGATTCATCGAGGGCTCATCTAGATGTATTTTCTTGGTGCATGTGTGTAGTTTCTTCTTTTTTTCTACATCCCACCACCGACATTTTTTCAATTTTTTACATCCCCGATTGAAATCACAAACATTAGTATTTTCTGGGATGTATTTCTTTTTAGAGCTATATGTATTTTTGATCTTCTTTTTACATCGAGAGATCTTATTTTACATCTAGAGTGATGGCATCGGTGGATTTTTTTCCCCTTTTTCTATATCCGGGATCTGAAAATAGTACTTTTCCCCAGATTTATATGTAACAACAGTAGGTTCTCCAGATCTTTTTTTCTACATCACCGCTGCCTTTTTGTACATCCTCAAATAGAATCAGAGATAATAGAATATTTTCTGAGATGTAATTTTCTGTAGTTCAACTCTAATTTCTTACATTCCAATATTTGTTCTGATTTTAAGGAATAAAAGAAGATGGCAGATGCATATATTTTTTATTTGTGTGAATTTATACACGATCAAGAGCTCGGCCTTTTCCAGTCATGAACTCGCTACGCAGTCGACGAGCGAGAATGCATTCTCTGCATTTTTCGCATGCAGACCTGGAGCGGTAGTAGGAGACGTATAGAATTAGTACTTTTTATTTTTAGAAGACCGGGATGTTTGGACTTTTTATTTCCTGATTTGAGTGGAGCACTCCGCTAAACTAACCGGTGCTATCGCACTGTGTAGCAGTGTTCCTTTTATAAGAGGTAAACACTTCCCATCGCAGTCCGATGCGAAAGAAATTGTCCGACCATTCCGTCGCCGTCCATCACAATCCCATCGAACGGCCTAGCGCACACTTGTTTTCGAGTTTTTTTGGCCCATTAACCCATCCCCTAATTACCTCCCCAAAATCATGAGCAGTTACCGATCGTGAGCCTCCGGGTACCACTAGCTAGAGACCAAGGGAAACACCACCCCGCGCAACGCACGAGCGTCCGACGCGTGTCAGCTGGAGAGTCATCCGCGCGACGTGCCCACGACGCGGTCCATCTCCGCGAGACCGCAAACGAGCCGCGCGCTCGTGACCGATCGAGTACACCCGCACAGCCACGCGCTCCAGCATCGCCAGACGCGAATACAGCATCCGCACATGCATGAGTACGTCCACGAGCCAAGGCACCCATCAGCTAGCTAGCTATCCATCCATAACATGCATCGGTCCATCTAGTACAGCAAATACATCTACGTATAATATGCAAGTACAAGTACGTATAAAAAGCACGAGCACAATTTAATTACGTACACAGCGCGAGTATAGTTGTGTACAAACACACAAGTACAGTTGCGTACAACACAGAGGTACAGTTGCGTATGACATACGAGTACAGTTGCATACACGAGCGAGTACAAGTACGGTCGCGCACACGAGCAGGTACAGTCACACACACGAGCAGGTATAGTCGCGCACAACAGACGAGTACAGTTGCACACACGGGGCGAGTACAAGTACAGTCGCGCACACGAGGAGGTACAGTCGCGCACACGAGCAGGTACAGTCACGCACAACACACGAGTACAGTTGAACACACGAGCGAGTACAAGTACAGTCACGAACACGAGCAGGTACAAACGCACATACGAGCAGGTACAGTCGTGAACACGAGCAAGTATATGTACAGAAGTACAGTGCGTACACGAGCAGGTACAGTCGCGCGTAAGTACAGGTACAGTCCCGCACACGGGCAAGTACAGTTAGCGAGTAAAGGGAAAAATTGCACCAAATACACTAAAAATAGGAGTACTTATCAGTTGAAACACGAGTACGATTAGAGTACACACCATGCGGTACAATCATAATATTATTGGAAGTACGAAAAAAAGTATCTCCAAACCTATCAACATGGGATCTAGTTTTAAAGATCTCGACGCGAGGATCTCAAAAGTGAAAACGGTTCGCAATTTGGACTTACGGTTCTCAAGATATTTCATTTTGAAAAACGAATCTAGAAGAAAAAAGGGAAAAACTGACACAACCCAGTCTTCTCTCTCCTCCCCCATCCCCACCTTGCTTCCCCTTGCGACACGTGGCGAGCAGGGAGACCACTTCTCAGGGATTTTCTGGCACCACAACGCGCCACTTGTCGCGTGCGGGGCGAGTTGCCTTCCCTTCGCGAAGGTCGGCCTTTTTTTAACGATTTCGTGAGCCTCCCCATATGGATCCCCTGTTTCCTAGCGTCGCCCAGACCATGATTCGCCTCAGCCCGTGGCGGCACAGCCAACCGGCCGCACTGCACCTTCCCGTCATCCAGCGATACAAACGCCTCCACTCGGATCCACTCTGAGCCGGCAGCCCGGCACGCACACCATTCCATCGGTCGCTGGAGCATTAGGGTCGATGGCGGCTTGGCCAGATCGATCGATCATGCCATACTCCGGCCGAAGCAACGGCTCAGAGGCTGCTTCCATAGTTCTACTGTTACAAGCATTCGTCTCCATCCCATCAACAACTAGACGATCTGGTTTTGTAGGTAATTGCTACTAACCAATGGTTGTGTCCATGTTTTTGGCAAGAGCAGTTTTACCAACATCCGTGTAGTATTTCTGTCCCTATTTTAGGTGCCGATTCATCTAACCAATGGTTGTGAAAATCTTATTTGTGCACTTCCACATACTGTTTGGTGTCTTTTGTTACCATGACTATATGCTTTCAGTTTTGAACATGCTTCCAAATCATTATAGATTTTTATCAAGTTGGTTGCATCATCACCCAATTGGTGGAATCCATTCTTACATTTTTATTTTTCAAATTTATGTGCTTCTTCATCGTACCAAGTATGCTACATTGCGAGAAATCTATTGCTTCTGTTTGTCCATGCTTCCGACTAATTTGCTTATGCTTTTTCCAAGAGAATAATCCATGCTTCCTTTCTTTGTCACCCATGTTACTAATTATTACTTTTGGTAAGTACACAATGTTTTGCATCACCTAGTGGAGGTTCATCATTTTTGCATATGATTTTTCCTTATTGAGTACAATTCATGATTCCTTACATTTTTACATTCGCATCGTTGTATCAGATGTTTCTACAATAACTAATTGTACTATGCTTCCAATATTTCTTATATTGAAGCCATTCTAATTTGATCATATATGTTCTTCATTCTGCCATTTTAATTTTTGCAGCACACAGATTTGTACCATGAAGGAGTCTGGGCCAGATACTATGGTGAAGAGTCGTTTCGCAATGTTGTCCGGTAGGAGCCAATACTTCATGATCGAGTGTCCTCTCCCACCGGGCAACCACCTTCTCATCGATGTTCAATCCATTCGCACCTTCCGATGGTGGTGATTAGTGATATAGATTGAAAGCATGTAGTAGTTAGTTTTGAAGTGATACCGGTACACTTGGAAGCAACTAGCATGAACTTGTGCTACATATATGCGTGGCCAAGCGGTGTGTCGGCGATCGAGCAAATTGTCGAGTTGTGTGTCGACGCAAGGCTCACAGTCATAAAGTAGTGCAACCATGTGAGAGTAGTCGACGCATGGTTGAGCGGTGTGTCGTTGGCCGAGCAAATTGTCCTTAGTCAGCAACGGCAGATGCTCGCATTGTTCTCCTGCATCAACAATCCTTGTATAAACCATGTAATGTGTTCGTTCGGAGCATATTTTTATTCGTGAGTCTAACATGGTCTAGGATGCAAATAGAAGAAAACAGGAAAACATATAAATTTGTGAATACAAATTTAAATGTACTGTTAATACGAAGCATTGTTCTAATTTGCAGGAAGTATGTATTAATATTGTTGGGAGCATAGTTGGTGCTTGTATATATACAATGGATCGGAAGTCTAATTTTTAGGGTCTGAAGCAACTAGCCGAAATGATGGAAACACATGAGTTGAGCATTTTTGTTCATGGAAGCGATCTCTCGATTAGATAGGAGCAAGGATTCTAATTGTGTAGAAACAGACTCCTATTCGCTTGAAACATTTGCAAAACAAAAAAAATCCGCATTTGCTCACTCGCAAAATAAATCCATATTCCATGGAAGCAATTCCAGAAATAGTATTGTGCTGTTTTTTAATAAAATTCATTGGACCAATATTTGTATTAAATTAAAAAAAGTTGATCGGCATGGAAATGAACTGTCCATGAGATGGAAGCGTAATTTTGCTTTGTTTCAATAAACCAGCACTCCGAAACTATTTTTCAAACATTACAAGAGATTCAGAAATAAATATTAACAGCGGAAGCAAGATTAGGAAAAACAAATTCCTAAAAATTTGCTTCCTTAACATTCAGAATTTGTTTAAACAAAATCATCAATTAATATTCAGAATTTGTTTCCTAAAAATAGTTAATTAAGCAGATAAAAATTAGGATGAAAGGATAGCCACATAAGCGGATGTGCATTACGGAAACTGCAACTACCGCAGCATGCAATCGGAATTTAATAGGAAAGCATTTAATCGTACACAAATTCCAGGAATAGACACGCCTCCGTTTGACGATCGTACGGCGCGACAGCTTTCGATTGTACGGGTGAACAGTGGTCCGATCGGAAGCCTAAATCGGCATCCGATCTGTAGCGGTGCCCTTTATAAGATAGGGTTCCACTAAATGGCCCCTGGTGGGCCCTGAACATCGCACATGGAATTTGGAAGAAAACCGTGTGCGACATTCACAAACGACGGATGCCAAAGAAACCGTTTGCAACATTTTCGCACACCTTTTGACTATTGGGAAGCTCGTGTGCGATGTGATAATCTTCGCAAACGGTAAATAGTAAGAAAATCACGTGAGAAAAGCACGCACACAATTGGGATGTTCTTCTAAATATATATAAATTTACAAACTTGAAGACACCAAAAGGACATTTCATATATTTATATATATATTTAGATCCTAAATCTTCTCTTCATCGGGGATGACGTTGATATCGGCAGCGGCGGCGGCTATCTCCGCACGCTCTCTGTCTTCCTCACGTTTTTACACGAAGGACGCCAGGAGCACCTCCTGCTCCTCGAGAAACTCATCCTCCTCCTCTCTTCGGCCTATCGATCTAACACCTCCCAACATTGTAGCTGCGGCGACTCATCTACATCGCTCGCAGTCGCAACATCTTCATTGTTCTCCAGATTTCATTCACCTTCGTCGGAGGAGGAGGACCAGCGGAAGTGCTCCTCCTCCGCCACCGAAGGCGCCCGCTCTGCCACCGCAACCTCCTGCTCTACACGGAGGCGCTTCGCCTGCGGGTACTGCGCGACGCAGGAAAGCCGAGCGGTCTTCTTGGTGCGAACCATGACGCAATGAAGTGTGCTTGTGTACCGTAACGCTGGTGTGTGCCGGCGCTGTAGCGGTGGCGGCCTTAATGTAGGCTGGCCGAGGAAGCCGCGGGAGGAGGGCGAAGAGGCTACGCGTCGACGGAATGGGAGGAGGCAACCACGGGAAAGATCTACACACCACTTTGCCACGACCAACCGTCTGTAATAAGGAGAACAAAAGTGATGGGTCAGAACAAAGGCTCGTCGCAAAGTAATCACACACGATGCTCCTTTCACGACCCGTTTGCGAAAACTAGTGGACGCTGACGATTTTCTCAAAACGTTCCGTGTGCTACCTTTTTGTTATGCCGCTCGAACATTTTCCTTGCGTGTTATGTTCGCCCATGGGACTGTCTGGAGCCCGCGTGCACGGTTCATGTTTTGAGGTGTTAGCATTGATTCTCAGCACACACGAAAATCGCTTTCCGTATGCCACGAGATCCTTAAAAGGCCCAATCTGTACTACGGAGTAGTGTGAGAGTGCGATCACAGAAGTTCGAACTGTATTCAAGCCAACAGAAGATTAATTCGAAAGTCAAAGCCATTGTTTATTTGAAGTCTCAGCAAGCGTGTAGCGACCACAACCAAGCTAGAATGATTAACCAAAGTAACTTAATTAATCCCTGGTACTGTACGCTGAATTTGATCCACTACGCGATATCATACCTAGTCAACACGGTGCGTCTCGGGGAGCGGTATAAGGGACAGAGTTGTTGCAAATTGCAGATTAGGGGGGTGGTATCTACATACCAGGCTGGGTATTTAGAATAAAAAACATCTAATTTGAAAATTCCTACTATGTGTGTCACCATGTCATGGACGACCTGTCACCAGTTCACGGAGTAAAGTATCGCTTCTGAATGTTTAGTCGACTTGGTCACCCCAGAGGTGAAAGGACCCAATTACACGCACACATAGCCTGTCCTTGCTATACATATACATAGGAGTTTTCCTGTGCGTAGTCCATTGCCTATCTTGAAGTGATCTTAGATTTCTCACCTACTTTTCCAACATGATGGCCACACTACTTCCCCTGGCTGGCTACCTCCTGTATATCTTGTGCATGATGGCGTTGTTGATTCCGGTAGCGCTTGCAATGTTCCTCGCCTTTCCGTCATTACTGAAGCTTCCGGACTCCATTGTGGCCTGGATCATCCTTAACATCACCGTCGGGCTGAAGAATTTTCTGATCTCTGATTCCCACTATACCTTGCCTTCCAGTGTCCCCGAAGTGATCGCCATACTTGTTTGCCTCGCTTTCAAACAAGTCTGCATGATCATAGGGCTGGTGGTACATGACAAGTTCGAGTCGGCCTGGAGAGCAACATTTGGGAAGCACCGCGATAAGGATCGCTGCTTACCCGATTGGATAGACATGATATTCAGCTCTGTCGCCATCTATGCGGTAGATTTGTTCATGAGCTCCAACAAGGTGTTGACTGATGTGGATCATGCGTACAACGCATTCGGTCAAGATGGAGACACGGCATCCCTTTTGTCTTTGCCTCCCGACCTCTGGTCACAGCAGCTTAGCAATTGGGCTTGGCTTGCTTCCATGGTGGCGCTGTCTTTTCTGGTGCTTGGTATAGCCGGTGTCACCATCCGGAATACAAGTATTTGGTGGCCCGAGTTGATTCACACAAGCATCGTCGGCCTCACCCTCCTGCTGTTGAACATGATGTGGGGCACACCGTTCGAGAAGCCTTCCACTGACTCCGACATGAAATCGGCCCTTATTGGCCTCGCTATCTATGTCTTCTATATCGTGTGCTCGATGACAGTTTCCTATGGGTTTTTCGGTCCCCTTTTGCTACTGAAGACGTTCACAGTTAGCCTCACCTTCGTGCTATTGAATATGTTCGTGAAGCCTTCCAGCGTCTCCGACATGATCGCCGCACTTGCTGGCCTCACCGGTATGATCACCACAACACTTTTGGCACTCTTCATTCTGCTGGCTTTGTCATTTGTGGTGTTCATGTTCCTACACACATGGGCCGAGATACTTCTTCCGTTTGCCAGGCGCAATTACCCCGCGGGAACGTTTGCGGGCATTGTCTGCCTCACCTTCATGGGGATGAAAATCGTGCTGGGCATACCGGTCGACAAGGCTTCCATTTTCTCCGACATGAAAGCCGGACTCCTTGGCATCACTTACATGATAAACGATTGCCACGACGCATACGTGGTGATTATGAATCTCACCCTTCTGGTCTTGCCAATTGTTTTATCCATGGAGTCGCGGCGCAAAGTTTCCATGTACAAATTGTACACCACGGCGGCCTTCATCATCGCCCTAGGCCTAGTGTTAACGATGCCGCCAGGGCCAGGAATGCCCACCGAGAACCCTGCCTCCACCTTGGTTACGGATGATTTTGTCCAGCAAACGATTACCAGCTTCGTCACCTCACAAATCAAAAGGATGGATGGAGAAATTTTGGAACTCGCTGATTCTTAAGCAGCTGGTTTGAACGTGACCAGATCTGTATTACTCGCTCCATCCTGAAAAGAGGGATCGATATTGATGCGCATGAAACATTAGATGTCTCCACTGATTGTCTGTATGTATGTGTAACAAGCTATATACTATGAAAAATGGTATATTTGTGTCGGTCCTTTTTGCTGCTTAGCGCATAGTGAAATTTTATGGTGCTATTGTATTCATGGGGGAGTTTTCCAGCGACTTTGTGAGGATCATGTGTGTGTATACTTAACTTATCTGAAGAGTTGGTGCTCTAATTATAGGGCTGATGCCTGATAAGGAGCTCTCACAAGTAGACGCTGCTCATTGGTGACTGGAATGGCGGACACGAACGCACGGGAGATGTCAAATTGTGCAAAGGCTTCATAACAACGCCTATATAGACATTAAGCGCTATGTGATGTGAAGGACGTAAGAGAAGTCTTCCAAAGATACCCTAAGAATCTTTACCCACATAACATCCAGTGACGTATATTCCATAAAAACAACATAGAATGAGGTCATTTTCATAAAAACACGTGCAGAGGTAACTTCGACAAATGAAATTGCGAAATATGGTGGAGAGCCAAGGTGTAGACGCACCTGATTTAAAAAAACTAAAAAGTGATATATTGAAACGTTTCAATTGTTTGAAATAATTCACCTTAATGCTTACTCATGCTAATTTCAAGAAAACGGGTTCCAGCAACACCGAGAGCAAAAAATCCGTGTCCATTGAAAGTGCCTCTACAATAATGGTCCCCAATTTCTATCATGCACCTACTGAATAGAAGAGGTCAAACAACTAATTAACTCTATACACAAGTTAATAAAAAACAAATATTAAACGAAACTAATCAAGGGATTGAATAATTATTGTCAAGTTGACACTTATAATATATCATCTATCTATGCTTTCTTGCTCTGGCATATCAAAGTAGGTGTTGCTATGAACAAGATGCTGCCCTCAACGGTGTGCTGCCACATGCAAGTTGCCACAAGAAAAGTCAGCATTGCTGGTTAAACATTGGTTAATCTAACATGAACGATAGCCTAGAGGCCGGCTTACCACTAGCCCGTCCGCCACTTTGTAACACCGAGCGCCTCAGGCCAGTTGAATATAACACCCCATCTTGGACTAAGGTTGTCAGTACATTGGATCATACCACTTTGTAACATTGAGCACTGATCACGCTTGTGCATATCATCAATTCGTTAGGACTTCAATCATAGAGTATCGTAGCAAGAGTAGCTTTCCCCGCAAAGGTGACTCGAGAGTTTATATTGAATTCTCGAGAAATTGGCTTAGATTTATCTTTTCTTTTTCCTCTTCCAGCTATCCTGCAAAGTAAAGTTTTGCCTTGTGTCCACAACTACACCGTATGGTTGTCAAACACAAGGTTTTGTATTAGTGATTGTAGATAAAAGAGAAACTAAAGTAAAGTAAGGAAAATAAACTAAGTAAACTAGACAAAAATAGTAGAGATAATTGTTTTTGAGTTTTGTGTGTTTAAGTAAAGAAAGTATTTTTGTATTTTCGGATTAAAATATTGCAACAAATGTAAAATATGATAAAAGTGTTGAAAATGTGTTTCTTATGATTAAAATTGGACCATGATCCATGGGTTCACTTGTCTACTCTCTTTTTAAGTTGTAGTGAACACTAACAATTCATCAATGATATAATATTGGCGAAACTTCAATATGTGTTTGATAAGCATTCATATGAGTGATGGTTGCAAGTGCACAGTTTGATTGTTGCTAGCTTCGAAGTAAGAGTATCTAACCACGGTGAGTTACTGGTAAAGGTCTTTATGCCTCTCGCTACTATTATTTAGAGAGTACTTGTAAGCTATTATAATTCTAAGTTGGAGTGTATAAATGTTGTCGTTGGTTGATAGCAATAGTAAACAAAAACAAAGCAATAAACAAAAGTATCTGAGAGCAGCAAGTGTGGTTGTGGGAATGAAAATATGACTAAGGAGTTCACTGGGATTTGTTGGATCCACCTTTAGCATTAGGATTAATATTAATCAAGATAAACTATACTTTTAACCATGTAGTGTGTGGAGAGAACTCTATAACAAGATGCGTCCAAAAAACCATCGGTCATCGCATCTCTAAATAACTACTGCGGCCAGTTTTCTGCAAACCACATATTGACTATCACAATTAAGTGTTTCCCCATGGTTATCGATATGAATTTAGTGAGTCTCCCTTTATCCCCCTCTTCCATATGATAAAGTGCCACCGCGGTAATGTCACTTATTGTCGTACACTATACCTGGGCAAAAGTCGGTCCGGGTTGGGCTTCAGGTCAGGCCAAAAAAGCTCGAGGCAGAAAATCTAGGCCCGAGCCCGGCCCGAAGCCCAAAAAAGCCCGGCCCGGCTCGATCGTCGGGCTCAAAATCTCAGCCCGAGCCCAGCCCGCCCTAGGATTTTCGGGACGGGACAAGCCGGGCTGCCCATGCCCAGGTATATCGTACACTTCATCATACTTCAAAGGATACACTAGTACAAACTCGCTACTTAGAGACTGCGTGTTCAGCCGGTTTCATCCAAGTTTTTGAAAGCCGGCTATGCGAGAAAACCTCATACGGTTGTGATTTACAACCCGTCTCTAAAACTTAAGAGTCGGGTCTGAATACTATGCACTTCTAAGAGTTGTAAGATTCGAGTTGGAGAGTATCAACAACCGGTTCAGGCGAATCTCTTAAGAGGTTATAAATAGAAACCGCTTCTAAGACTGGTTGTCCTAAGACGGCCGGCACTAGAAACCGTCGCCTAGGTCAAATCTGAAAGCAGCTTAGCTCACCCGCCAGTTCGAGTGATCGTACCACACAGTTCCTCCTCCTCTAGATTTTTCTCTGGATTTCACCAATCCTCTCTAAATTTTTCATACGATGAAGTAGATTGTGCTGCTGCATTCCGTTATGTCTAGTTCGCATCCTAGATTGATGTGAGATTTGTTCCTCTCTGGATTTTGCCCATTTCATTTAGGATTTTCCCGCTCTTGTTTTTCTATTTTTTCTCACAATGTTCTTCTAATTTGATGTATTTTGTTGTATTTCAACGATGGAGATATGTCATGCCTCCAATCAGCCAGAGGTAAACTGTTATCAGTCAAAAAGGAAGGAAGATTCGTTCGTCATCGTCATAAACCACTCACACTTCCAAAACATTGTGGTGAGTAATTTGATCATAAGTAGTGCCCCAAGCTTCTCTAGTATGTGCAATTTAGGTCGTATTTATTTTAGTGACTTAGCTTAACCTAGTTCATCCAGTCGATGATCCCAATTTAGTGGCTTTGTTTATCAGTTTGTGTCAGGTTACTGAAGTTATTCTTCAGATTGTCAGACTATGTATATTTTACTTTTTTTTAGCTCTCTCGTATGCTCCAAATGCTTATTATATACCTCTAGTGATTTATATTAGAATATTATTACATTAAAAAATATGCTTCTTCATTTTAACTTGTTAGTTTTCCACAAGTGCAAATGTATATATTTATTATTTTAATTCATTTAGCTTCGATACACTTGGCTTCACTTTAATATTAAATCTGTGTGTTAAATATGCATAGACCATAAATATTTGTTTTTGTATTTTCTTGTCAGATTGTTCTTTGCCACTTCAAGGCAAGCCTCGACTAGTATGTCGATAAGTGGCTACCTTGTATGGCCGCATATCATAGGTTTGAGCTTTTCCTGGTAAAAAAAAGAAGATGTTACATGCATAAGAGGCCCATTCTGGAACTCCTTCCGTACGTCACACAACATTACTCTCCATGAGGGCGTTATGACCTTCACATTAATCAAAAAGAAACTGAAGAATATGATCAAGAAGAGGAAGAGATGTGCAGGAAGAGAAGCCTGTCAATAGAGCTGAGTATGTGTTCCGAATGAAAGCGGACAACACGAATGATGACATCAAAGAATTCCGTTATATTTCCATTGTTCAAAAAATTGTCTGAGATACCAACTTATCAGCCGATTTATCATGAATTGAGTGGTAGAATTTTGGCATACCGGCTAATTTATCGATGCACCGATATTTTGGCCGATTTTCGGTCTGATAGCCGATATTTCGCCCGGTTTTGAGTCTGATGACCGATATTTTGGCCGATTTTCAGTGGAGTTTCTTTGAAATTTGGTCTAGCGGTCACTATATTCGTCTTATTGTCCTGTAGAACGATGTATTAGCTCAAATTTTACATTCTTATTGATTCAAATGCAAGGAATCAAGGTAATACTTTTGTTCAATGCTGCAATATTATTTTTATATAGCATATTATAGAAAATTTAGTGCAAAAAATTAGGATTTACAAAAAAAATAAGCCGATAAATGGCCGACCGGTAAAATCGATCAATCGTCTGATAAGCGATTAATCTCAATTTTGAGGCTGACCGGTAAGTTAACGATTTCTTGAACATTTTATATCCCTGGTATGGGTGTGGTTTCCCATTAAATGTGGCTGCCATCTGGAATCATCCTTTTAATGTTAATTGCATTATGTTAATTGCATTTTACAGGATTGACTTTGCCACGTATAGATTCCAGCATTAGAGAGATTTTTTTACAGGAGTGTCTTCACAAATATGCATCTCATTCCTGTGCCATGACTACGATAGGCGACGGCTGTCTAGCTAGGAGAGAGTAGCGGCGGTGGGAAGGAGAAATGAATCAGCGGGAGAGGAGCAAATGAAATATTTGGGTCGGGGAGAAAAATGTGTACTCCATGGGCTCGCGGCGGGAAGTGGCGGGAGGGTACGAAGTGGTGGAAGACTAATTAAATTTCCTTCATGTCTCAATGACGTGTCAGGCCCGTTACTCCCCGCCTAGCTTTTCAGTTTGCCCGGCGCGCTCGCAGCGTTCCCTGTGGAGCGGAGATAGCCTCGGGGTGGGCGAAAAGGCTCTTTGGGGCGCGCGACTGGACCGGTTATATGTCCGGCGCGCCCCAAAAAGCATTAGGAACGTGACTCGAGATGTTGGGACGCGACTGGAGATGCACTTAGATCCAAGAAACTTGTCAACTCCGCCCATATCAAATCTTTGAAAGGAACTTTCCAATTTCCGAGATATGATAAGATCAATTGACACACCAGTTTCATACCAATCCAGGATGTTTTGTTAAGCACTAAACTATTTTTAAAATTCCAAAGCCCCCTCAAAACTGTGGAGGTGGTGAAATTTATCTGAAAAAATGGCTTAGTGCAAAGCTATTTAGAAGCAATAGATTCAAAACAAGAGATTTCTACACCAGAAACATCTAAAACAACTTTTGTGTTCCTTGCGAAAATCAGAAAATGAAACAAGTTGTATTATCCTCCTATAAAAACATTGCTACGCATTGGCATACTTTTGAAAAAAATGGCAATAGTTTCAATTTTAGTACTCTTGGACAGATTAATTAGTTGCAGTACATCATTTTGATTTTCTGACCTGTATGATCGTATTTCTCTTTTAGGGCTCTCTAGATTTTATAGCTCTTTGCCCGCATAATTGCTTGCCAAGCAGGGCGAGGAAAAATTACAGCTAAGCGGCAGCAAAAGAGTTTAGCCTTGTTTGAACTTGATTACCGTACACCCTCAACTTTGCAAATCACCATTGATAATCTTCTTATTATATCAGCATGTCATATCATTAGCACTGCGTAAACATATATACTAACATGGGCGCAGATTTTTCAGAGATACTCCCACTATTCTCTAAGCACTAAACCACATACTACTTGGGCATGGCATGGCAAGGCAAAGCTGCTATGGCAATCCTATTACTTAGCAAATATGTTCTTGCCTACATGTTAGCTTGATCTGCAGCCAGAAGAAACTACCTTTGCAGCTTTGCTCCAACCTCACACAAGATCATTTGCTATTCTTCACATCAGAGCCTTGCAAAGAAAAGTTCATTACAAATCAGAGACTCTAAAGATCACTGCATTATTTCTTAATCATTTCAACCAAATGTTGGTGTCTATAGCCTGGCAATGGATCTCAAATATCTCCTTTACTAACGTACTCCCTCCGTCCACAAATAAGTGGATGTGCGCGGTTTTCAAGAGACCTTAAACCTTTCGTGAAAAAGTCCCTCATTCCTTCAATCAATCCTCTCATTAATCAAAAAGATGCTTTGATTTAGGCGCTAATAAATATTGTGCATGCTAGTAACCAATAAAACAACATTGAGAAACCTAAAATGATTAATGGGGGCTGGAATCAAGGCATGTACTAGGGGTCTAAATGTAAAAAGATATACCAAAAAGTCTACATGTACACTTATTTGTGGATTTCCTTAGAAGGCTAGATGTCCACTATAGTACAGAATGACACTCTTTGATCCCATATTGTTGTATATGATCAGTGCTAGTCTGACAATCTCAACCTGCTTCAGATGAATGAATGCATATATGCTCATAAGCACCATGTAACACTAATTACGGTCAGACAGAACAAGTTAAGGGATGATGCTGCTACCGACATGCCGTTCATGCTTGTACCTCCAAGATAACTACTCCGTAGCATGAACGGAGGATAGCGACGAATGGCGATTAGGAGGTAATCAGGTACTCCGTAGCATAAGCTCTAGTTACCAGCGTCGGCTGGAGATCGATCGGGACTCGGGAGGGAGGGCGACTGGGAGGGAGTCAGACGAGACGACGCGTCGCGAGAGCCTCGTCCGCCATCGGAAATTTGTTTCCGCTTTCACGCGCCGTTTGTGTGTACATAAGCTTGACCCGCTTCCCCAGTCTAGTTACGTATTTCAAACCGCATTCTAATTCTGCCACTGCTTTTGCAGTTTTGCGGTTAACAAGTTCATTTCTTTTTCAAGCAGCGGGTAGTAGTTAGAGTTAGCCGTCCGAACCAGTTAGAGCTAGCCAACTCCGCCGCCGTTGCTGCACGCGCACCGCCGGCCGTGGTTGCTGCGGCGTCTATATGCATGCTCACACTCGGCTCGCCTCTGAGCAATCGCGGTCGCGGGTGGAGGTGTTTAATTCAGCCAAGGATCGAATCGAGAGGCCGGGACTACATCGTCGCCCATTCGATCGCGCGCCGTGTATGGAGCTGGAGATCGAGCACTCCACGGCGGCCGGTCTCTCCGTCTTGCTGCGGCCACGCGTCGGTGAGCCGGTACGGGCGCCGACATTGACGAAGCCGTCATCGATGCTCTCGGAGGCGGTGCGAGAAATGTTCGCGGCGTGGAGGCGCAACGCCGCCGGCAAGAGGCCACGAGGGCCTTGCCACCCGCCCGCCGGGCCCGGGAACGGCAACGGGGACGGCGCCGAGAACCAGGTGAGCTGCGTGGCTGCGAAGGAGGCCGTGCTGCTGACGGCGCGGACGCGGCAGACGCCGGCGAAGAGGGTCCCGGGGCGCATGCTAAGGCGTTGGGGCGCGTCGCCGCCGGCGCCGGACCACAGCGGGACGAAGGTCGTGCTGACGTGCTGCTGCGAGCGGCTCCCTCCCTGTCTGTGCTGCGCGCTGCACCAGCGCGGCGGCGCGCCCGGTCGACCATGGACACGCGACGGCGGGTGGGCGTTCGGCGAGTACGCGCGGTGGCGGAGGAGCGTGTGGGTGCCGAGCCGGTTCTACCTGGAGCGCGCCGGCGTCGGCCCTGGGCAGCGGGCTCCGCCAGGGCCCGCGCTGCTGGTCGAGCGGACCGCAAGGTGCGCCGGCGTGAGCGTTCGTGTTGAAATATTGGGCCCACTTTTAGTGGCCCAAATTAGATTTCAGTTTTTCCTATAAATCTCAGCGCCTACATAGCAGCGCTTGTGAGTCTGAGCCTGAGTTGGTGGCAGCTCACTAGTGAATGGCAAGAGGTGGGAAGTTTAGTCCCACATGGAAAGTTGGGAGGAAGTTAGACCACCTTATAAGGTGGGTTGTTTCACCACTAGTAAGTGAGTGAGAATAGGAGTGCTACACGCGCGCTCCTCCTCCTCCTCGCTCGCTCATCTCGACTCGACTCGACTCGACTCGACTCGACTCGACACGTCACGTCACGTCACGACGCGCGCCGCGCTCGTGGTGAGTGGATTGAGCCTCGAGCCGAGACTTTCCTTACTTTTTGCAGCTCAGGAAAACGAACAGAGTTCTAGACGGACGCGTCATGGTTAGTTGGTTCAGGTCGCTCCCGGACCGTGGCTATCTGTAACCGACTCGAAACGTGTGTGCGACGTGGGTGTGCCCCACGTTGCCTAGGGTTTCCCGAGCCTATATAATCTCTTGCCCGGCTACCGCGAAACACACCGAATACACGAGTTAGGGTTTCCACCTCTCTATGCTTGCGCCGCCATCGTAGCCTACTCCATCCCGCGCCCGACGTGCATCGGCGAACGGGAGAGCAGAGTCTCCGGAACCGCTCGTCCTTGCGATCCTGTACGGGAGAGGGCGAATTAGGTTTTTGGGAAGCGCTCGCGCGACCGCTCAAGTTCTTCATCACGGGTCGCCTTCCATCCAAGTCGGGCGGTGCTGCCTACCGTCGTCTTCAACGCCGTCTACTTCGACCCGTCGCCCCCGTCGTCAACAACGTTGTCATCAACAACGTTACCGCTGCGACATCATCTGCACACCTCCACCGCCACCTCCACCGGATCGGTACGTGCGACATATCTCGATCTGTTTAGCGATGGATGCTTTATCGTTTGTCGCTGCCTTGCTTATGTTGATTAATGCATCTAGTATGTTCGAGTTTCACATGTTAGTAGTTGCTGCCATCATGTTTTATATTCCGGAATTAATCATGGAAATTGTGCCTAATTATCCAACAATCCAAAAACCTAATTGTAGGCAATTTCCGAGTTAACAATGGCTGGTTTCTGTCGATGCACCGAGGCCGGATAAGTTTACGGTGTGCACTTTAAGAGGTGGCAGATTAAGGCCACGCTCCGACTTACTCATCTGAAAGTGTTCGAAGTTAGTAATGGTTTACTCGAAGGAACTATATCTCGACCAAGATCGGAACAAGTTCAAGGAAAACAATACTCTCTTCGTCGGATGCGTTACGAGTATTCTTGTCGATCGTCCGTGTGATGTGTACATGCACATAACAGGACGGTAAAGAGCTTCCAGGATGCACTCGAATGCTAAATTCGGTGCAACCGATGCGTGCAGATGAACCGTACATCATGGAGAGCTTCCATGACATCGGGATGGTGAACAACCGTTCCGTAGTCGAACAAGCTCATGAGATACAGTGCATTGCGAAAGAGCTTGAACTCCTTAAGTGTGCCTTACCTGATAAGTTTGTGGCTGGATGCATTATTGCTAAGTTGCCCCCTTCATGGAGGAACTTTGCCACAACTCTCAAACACAAGAGACAGGAGATATCAGTTGAAAACCTGATAGCGTCTCTTGATGTTGAGGAGAAAGCTCGGGCTAAGGATACTACTGAGAAAGGAGAGGGTCAGTCTAGCGCCAACATGGTGCAGAAGAAACCCTACGAAGCAAGAACAAAGGGAATAACAAGCCCTCCTTCAATAAGCCTATGAAGACTACAACCTTCAAGAAGAAGAAGATGATAAACAAAGCGGATCCGAGTCGCTTTACCTGTGGAGAGTCCGGCCACTTTTCTAAGGACTGTCCGGAGAGGGCAGACCCGCAAGAAAAGGCGAGGCAAGTCAACACGGTGACCGCTAGCAATCTCGATGGGTACGGTAATCTCTTTACTTGTTCTTTCAGTATTTCAATCTCCATGTTGGTGGATTGATACGGGTGCTAATGTTCATGTGTGTGCCGACATATCCATGTTCACTTCTTACCAGGTCGCCGGGATTCTTCCGTCTTGATGGGGAATGGGTCACATGCTTCCGTTCGTGGTGTTGGCACGGTAGATCCGAAGTTCACTTCGGGAAGATCGTGCAGCCGAGGAACGTGCAGCATGTCCCTACTATGAACAAGAATCTCGTTAGCGGCTCCCTTCTATGCGGAGATGGGTTTAAGGTTGTCTTAGAGTCGAATAAAGTAGTTGTTTCCAAGTTTGGACAATTTATTGGTAAAGGCTATGAGTGCGGAGGCTTGTTCCGCTTTTCGCTTTCGATTTCAGTAATAAGTCTCGTGAACCATATTTGTGGCAATGTTAGTGATGATACCGGTGTTTGGCATTCTCGTTTATGTCACATTAATTTTGGTTTAATGTCTCGGCTATCCGAGTTTAAGTTTAATTCCGAATTTCACCATTGCCAAAGGTTCTAAGTGCCATAGTTGTGTGCAATCAAAGCAACCTCGAAAGCCTCACAAGGCGGCCGAGGAGAGAAACTTGGCACCTCTAGAACTCATACATTCGATCTATGCGAGATGAATGGTGTGTTGACAAAAGGTGGAAAGAGATATTTCATGACATTGATTGATGATGCGACTAGATTTTGCTATGTTTATTTGTTGCGAACTAAAGATGAAGCTTTAGACTACTTTAAAATTTATAAGGCCGAAGTTGAAAATCAATTAGAGAGAAAGATCAAGCGTCTTAGGTCGGATCGTGGTGGTGAATATTTTCCTAAAATCTTTGATGAATTCGTGAGGAACATGGTATTATTCATGAGAGGACGCCTCCCTATTCGCCCCAATCAAACGGGGTTGCCGAGAGGAAAAACCGCACGCCGATCGACTTGGTGAATTCCATGTTAGCCACTCGCTGGTTTATCAAAGGCATGGTGGGGGGAGGCTTTGTTGACTACATGTCATGTCCCGAATAGAGTTCCTAACAAGAATAAAGATAAAACCCCTTACGAGGAGTGGTGCGGGAGAAAACCATCACTTTCGTATTTGCGCACATGGGGATGTTTGACGAAAGTCAATATTCCAATCACTAAGAAGCGCAAACTCGGACCAAAGACGAGTGGATTGTATCTTTCTAGGTTATGCTCCGCGGAGTGTAGGCTATAGATTTTTAGTAGTTCAATCGAAGTACTCGATATGCATGTTGACACTATTATGGAATCTCGTGATGCAACATTCTTTGAGAATATGTTTCCTATGAAAGATATGCATAGCATTGCTAGAATTTCTACTGAGATAGTTCCTGAATCTAGTACATCTAATGAGTATTTTGAACAATCACATGAGATTGTTATTGAGAAGGATGACAATGAAGCTCCTAAACGGAGCAAGAGACGAAGGATTGAAAAATCCTTTGGTGATGATTTCATTGTGTACCTTGTGGATGATACTCCCACGTCCATTGCAGAGGCATATGCATCTCCGGATGCGAGATGATTGGAAAGAAGCTGTCCATAATGAGATGGACTCGATTCTTTCTAATGGAACTTGGGAGCTATCGAACGACCCCATGGATGCAAGCACGTGGGCTGCAAATGGGTGTTCAAGAAGAAGCTAAGACCTGATGGTACTATTGAGAAGTACAAGGCGCGGCTTGTAGCGAAAGGCTACACACGGAGAGAAGGCGAAGATTACTTCGACACCTATTCACCTGTCGCTAGACTTACCACCATTCGAGTACTACTATCCATGGCTGCCTCCTATGGTCTTATCGTTCATCAAATGGACGTAAAGACAGACTTTTCTTAATGGAGAGTTGGAAGAGGAAATCTATATGGATCAGCCTCGATGGGTTTGTAGTAAAAGGTGAAGAAAGAAAGGTGTGCAAGTTGCTAAAATCTTTATATGGCCTAAAACAAGCACCTAAGCAATGGCATGAGAAGTTTGACGGAACTTTAACTTACGTAGGCTTTGTTGTCAATGAGGTCGACAAGTGCGTTTACTATCGCCATGGTGGGGGCGAAGGTGTTATATTATGTTTGTATGTGGATGATATTCGATCTTTGGTACAAACATGAAAGTAATACACGAAGTCAAGTCTTTCTTGTCAAAGAGCTGTGATATGAAAGATGCAGGGAGAAGCTGATGTGATTCCGAACATCAAGCTGATTAAGAACGAGAGTGGGATTACTCTAACGCAATCCCATTATGTTGAGAAGATCTTGAGCCGGTTCGGCTATATTGATAGCAAGCCTTCTTCAACACCTTATGATCCCGAGTGTGACATTACGCAAGAACCGGAGAATCGCCATAGATCAATTGAGATATTCTCAGATCGTTGGCTCACTCATGTACTTAGCGAGCGCGACTAGACCCGACATCTCTTTTGCTGTTAGCAAGTTGAGTAGGTTCATGTCAAACCCGGGTACCGATCATTGGCATGCACTTGATAGGGTCATGCGCTACCTATGTGGTACAATGAGTTATGGGATTCACTATTCGGGGCACCCAGTCGTGCTTGAAGGATATAGTGATTCGAATTGGATCTCAGATGTAGCTGATCCGTACGCCACAAGTGGGTATGTATTTACCTTTGGAGGTGGCGCAGTGTCATGGAGATCTTGCAAGCAAACCATATTGACGAGGTCAACTATGGAAGCAGAACTTATTGCTTTAGACACAACCACTTGTTGAATCGGAATGGTTGCGTGAGCTCTTGATGGACTTGCTCGTGGTTGAAAAACTCGTTCAGGCAATCCTTTTGAATTGTGACAATCAAACCGTAATTGTCAAAGTGAACAATTCTAAGGATAACGCGAAGTCATCAAGACACGTCAAGAGACGTTTAAAGTCCTGTCGAGGAAATTGCGAAACTCCGGAGTAATAAGCGTTACATATATTCAAACGAGACAAAAACCCGGCGAGATCCCTTTACAAAGGGACTATCACGTAATGTGATAGAAAGTGCATCGAGGGAGATGGGTTTGAGACCCGTTGATGTTACACCATAGTGGTAACCCAACCTTTGTGATCGGAGATCCCGTGAATTAGGACACAGGAAGAACAAACTAGTGGTTTAATTGAGGAGAGTATTATGTAACCCTCTCTATGTGAAGATGCACAACTCTCAATTGCTCGTAAGGCAGGTTGGCGACAAGCCTTAATGTGTTTATGTTGGCTATTATAGCAAAGATGTCTGTCCTACAGAGCATTCTTGAAATAACACACCTATATGAGTCCGATTGTTAAACGTCGCAATCTATGAGATTTGGGTGATCTCTAGTAAACTCATGAAGAGACCATGAAGTATGACGCATATGCTTCACCCGCGGGGTAGGCTACGGCAGCCATGTACTGGTTATGACTTTGAGTGAAACCCTGTTCACGCAAAACTTGCAATTCAAGGCTTAGTCCATTGTTCAAGTGTGAATGGATGTAGCTCAAGGTTCTAGGCGGAAGTTCAACTTAACAGTCTCCGCTAAAACACTGGTATATAAACAAGCAGCGAGTATTGGTAAATCTCTAAATGGGGATTTGAGATCCGGTGGGGGATTGTTGAAATATTGGGCCCACTTTTAGTGGCCCAAATTAGATTTCAGTTTTCCTATAAATCTCAAAGCCCACATAGTGGCAGCCTTGTGAGTTTGAGCCCAAGTTGGTGGCAGCTCACTAGTGAATGGCAAGAGGTGGGAAGTTTAGTCCCACATGGAAAGTTGGGAGGAAGTTAGACCACCTTATAAGGTGGGTTGTTTCACCACTAGTAAGTGAGTGAGAATAGGAGTGCTACACGCGCGCTCCTCCTCCTCCTCGCTCGCTCATCTCGACTCGACTCGACTCGACTCGACACGTCACGTCACGTCACGACGCGCGCCGCGCTCGTGGTGAGTGGATTGAGCCTCGAGCCGAGACTTTCCTTACTTTTTGCAGCTCAGGAAAACGAACAGAGTTCTAGACGGACGCGTCACAGTTAGTCGGTTCGGGTCGCTCCCGGATCGTGGGCTATCTGTAACCGACTCGAAACGTTCGTGCGACGTGGGCGTGGCCCACGTTGCCTAGGGTTTCCCGAGCCTATATAATCTCTTGCCCGGCTACCGCAGAAACACACCGAATACACGAGTTAGGGTTTCCACCTCTCTATGCTTGCGCCGCCATCGTAGCCTACTCCATCCCGCGCGCCGACGTGCATCGGCGAACGGGAGAGCAGGTCTCCGGAACCGCTCGTCCTTGCGATCCTGTACGGGAGAGGGCGAATTAGGTTTTTGGGAAGCGCTCGCGCGACTCGCTCAAGTTCTTCATCACGGGTCGCCTTCCATCCAAGTCGGGCGGTGCTGCCTACCGTCGTCTTCAACGCCGTCTACTTCGACCCGTCGCCCTCGTCGTCAACAACGTTGTCATCAACAACGTTACTGCTGCGACATCATCTGCTACACCTCCACCGCCACCTCCACCAGATCGGTACGTGCGACATATCTCGATCCGTTTAGCGATGGATGCTTTACTTGTTTGTCTTGCTTCTGCTTATGTTGATTAATGCATCTAGTATGTTCGAGTTTCACATGTTAGTAGTTGCTGCCATCATGTTTTATATTCTGGAATTAATCATGGAAATTGTGCCTAATTATCCAACAGTTCGTAGGTTCTTGCTCGTTGGCGGGATCCGGGGCGATCAGGGATCTCGGCAGACGGCGTAGTCCGGTCCTCGGAAGCGATGTTGCAGGCGGGAGAAGCGGGCGACGGAGCTTGGGCTCACGGCGGCGCGGATCACGCAGGTCCTCGTGGCCAGCGGCAGAGCGCGCACGCATATCGGCCTGCAGTACATCGCGCGTGGCAGAGCTCATCAGGGGCAGGGGCATGGTCGCGGAAACGGGGAGGTGCGGCGGCGCGGCGGCGCGGCAGCCACATCCGTCTGCCCGGTGTAGAAAGGAGAGGTGCGGTTAGAACCCAGGATCGAATAGGTTAGGTTCGCCTTGGACCTCATTTTTTGCGGGTCAGCACCTTACCCTAATGGTAACGAAATCCAGGTCCGGTCCAGTGGGTCAGTGGGCCGAACCGCACCCCTTACATCAGACTAAGCACATGCATCAGATCTGAACATGGAACAAGTAACAGTGCAAGGTAGGAGAGGAAAAGCACGTACATCGCGATCGGGAAGGTCGCACCAGCAGCAGCACCACCACCACCATGGGTATTGTTGATGTCGCCCATGGTGTAGTCGGATCTGTCGATGAAGCAGCCGATCTGTGGAAGAAGAGCACGAACAGTAGCGAGCAGTCGCGCCGAGACGCTCCCCAAAAACCTTATCGCCCGTCTCCCGGTGCAGGATCTCAACGGACGGAGTTTCGGAGGCCTGCTCTCCCGGACGGCTGTGCACGTAGTCACCGGGATGAGGAAGACTAGAGAGTAGCGTAGCAAAAGGAACTTCGCGAGAGAGAGATGGACTAGAGAGTTCTGAGAACTGTATATCTCTCTAGATCTGATCTGTCTCCTGTATAGCCTGGGAAGCCGACCCGACCGCGTTGCCACGCGTAGGAAGCCAGGGACACGCGGCGAGCATGCACATGCAGGCCGACACGTACCCAACACAGTTGGTGCACCAAGCAAAAATTTAGGCTTCCTTGAGTGTGTCTCGAACTCGAACTCGAGTCACGAAACGCGACGTGCGTGACGAGGCGAGGCGGGGCGGGCGGAGGAGGAGGAGTGCGCGAGGGCTCCTTCTATTCTCACTCACTTGGAATGACTAGAACAACAGCCCTTATATACCACTCCAACTCTCTTCCAACTAGCAATGTGGGACTAAACTTTGTCCCCCAAGGCTGTCCCAAGTCGCCAACGTGATGGGCCTTGAGATTTCAGGAATTGTAGACTACATGGGCTGCCTTATCTGGGCTGCAGCCCATCTACATTCAACAATCCCCCACCAGATCTCATATGCACATCGAGATGACTCATTAGTTCCATTTCTTGTTTAATATACCGCACTTCGGTGGAGACCGTTAAGTTGAACTTCCACTTAGGCAAGGTGCTACGCTTGACTACAAGCCGAACAATGGACTATGCCTTGAATTGTCGGTCTTTGTGCAGCAAGTTTCGCTCAATGCCGGCACGGTACTAGGCTACCATAGCCTTCCCTCGGGTGGAGCTTATAAGTCATACTCCTCGGCCTTTCATGAGCTTACTAGAGATTCACCCAAATCTCCCACACTATGACCAGTAGTGTCACTCATATAGGTGTGTTCTTCAAAAGATCGCCCTGTAGGCCAGCGTCTTCGCTCATTAAGAGCCGCTCAGAACACATTAAGACATTGTCAACCTGCCTTACAGTAACTATGAGAGAATTGCATCTTCAGCGGAGTGGGGGTATTAAATTTTCTCTCAACTCAGTTACTCCGGTTTGTTTTCCCAGGTCCTACTTCACGGGATTTCCGATTACATAGGTTGGGTTACCCCCTCGGCAACTCAAGTGGGTCTCAAACCCATCTCCATTGATGCAAGGTCTATCATATTTCTTGATAGTCCTTTTGTGAAAGGATCTCGCCGCATTTTTAGCACTTTGGACATAATCCAATGCTATCACTCCGGAGTTCTTTAGTTTTCTGACAGACTTCAATCTCCTCTTGATATGTTTGGAACTTTTCATGTTATCCTTAGAACTTTTCACTTTGACAATCACAGTTTGATTATCACAGTTCATGAGGATGGCCGGTATTGGTTTTTCAACCATGGGCAAGTCCATCAAGAGCTCACGAAGCCATTCCGCTTCGACGATGAGTCGTATCTAATGCCGTGAGTTCTGCTTCCATAGTTGACCTCGTTAAGATGGTCCGCTTGCAAGACTTCCGAGAAACAGCGCCACCACCAAGAGTGAAAACATATCCACTTGTGGCTTTCATTTTAGCATCAGAAATCCAATTGGAATCACTATACCCTTCCAATCCTCTTGGATAACCGGTATAATGAATTCCATAACTCATGGTTCCCTTTAGATAGCGCATCACCCTCTCAAGAGCATGCCAATGATCATCTCCCGGGTTGGCCACAAACCGGCTAAGTTTGCATACAGCAAACGAGATATCAGGCCTCGTAGCGCAAGCTAAATACATGAGTGAACCGATGATTTGAGAGTATCTCAACCGATCTCTAGTTGCCTTTTCATTCTTTCGAAGCAAGACACTAGGATCATAAGGTGTGAGAGAAGATTTGCAATCAGCATAGCCAAATCTGCTCAACACCTTCTCAACATAATGAGATTGCACAAGTGTAATCCCATTATTCCCATCTTTCAATAACTTGATGTTCAATATAACATCAGCTTCTCCAAGATCTTTCATCTCGAAACATTGAGATAAGAAGGTTTTTACCTCCTCAATCACTTTGAGACTTGTCCCAAGAATTAGTATGTCATCCACATACAAGCATAAGACAACTCCCTCACCCCCACCATGGCGATAGTACACACATTTGTCAGCTTCATTAACAACAAAGCCCACATATGTCAAAGTTCTTTCAAACTTCTCATGCCATTGTTTGGGCGCTTGTTTGAGGCCTGATGTCTACGGGTGCTTCTATTCTTGTAGACAGTGTTGGGCCTCCAAGAGCAGAGGTTTGTAGAACAGCAGCAAGTTTTCCCTTAAGTGGATCACCCAAGGTTTATCGAACTCAGGGAGGAAGAGGTCAAAGATATCCCTCTCAAGCAACCTCGCGATCACAATGCAAGAAGTCTCTTGTGTCCCCAACACACCTAATACACTTGTCAGATATATAGGTGCACTAGTTCGGCGAAGAGATAGTGAAATACAAGTAGTATGGATGTATATGAGTGGTAATAGCAATCTGAATAAAATATGGCAGCGAGTAAACATGCAACATAACAGTAAGTAAACGGTGTTTGCAGTATTGGAAACAAGGCCTAGGGATCATACTTTCACTAGTGGACACTCTCAACATTGATCGCATAATAAACAACTCTTTCTCATATGTGCTACATACACTCTTTTGTTGGATGACAAACACCAGTCGTTGTGTAGGGCTACAAGAGCACCTCAATGCCGGAGTTAACAAGCTCCACAACATTCGATGTTCATATTTAAATAACCTTAGAGCATAATAGATCTTTGCAAAATAAACCAAGAACTAACATAGCATACACACTCGTCCACATTACACTATGAAAGGAGGAATAGATCACATCAATACTATCATAATGACAATTAACTCCACAACCTACAAGAGGTCATGATCATAGCCTACGACAAGAACCACACGGTGCACACACTAGCACCTTTACACCATGCGGGAGGAATAGACTACTTTAATAACATCACATGAGTAGCACATAACTAGTAGCGATACAAAGCTCATCATATGGATCTCAATCATGTAAAGCAGCTCATGAGATCATTGTATTGGAGTACAGAGAGAGAGATTAACCACATAGCTACGGTAGAGCCCTCTGCCCCAGGGGAGAATTACTCCCTCCTCATCATGGGAACAGCGATGGCGGTGAAGATGGCGGTGGTGTCGATGGAGGAGCCTTCCGGGGGCACTTCCCCGTCCCGGCGGCGTGCCGGAACAGAGACTCCTGTCCCCCAGATCTTGGCTTCGTGATGGCGGCGGCTCTGGAAGGTTTCGCGTACCGTGGCTTATTCCTCTCGGGGTTTTAGGTCACGGAGCTTATATAGGCGAAAGGGGAGCCTCGGAGGGGCCCTGGTGGGGCCAGACACCAGGCCGGCGCCCCCCCCCCCCTCAGGCCGCGCCGCCTTAGTGTGTGGGGCCCCTGTGGCCCCCCTCTGGTCCCTCTCGGGTGTTCTGGAAGCTTCCGGTGAAAATAGGGTACTGGGCGTTGATTTCGTCCGATTCCGAGAATATTTCCTTACTAGGATTTCGAAACCAAAAATAGCGAGAAAACGAGGACCGGCACTTCGGCATCTCGTCAATAGGTTAGTTCCGGAAAACGCATAAATATGACATAAAGTATGCATAAAACATGTAGATATCATCAATAAAGTAGCATGGAACATAAGAAATTATAGATACGTTGGAGACGTATCGGCATCCCTAAGCTTAGTTCCTACTCGTCCTCGAGTAGGTAAACGATAACAATGATAATTTCTTAAGTGACATGCCATCATAACCTTGATCATACTATTGTAAGCATATGTAATGAATGCAGCGATCAAAAATAATGGTAATGGCATGAGTAAACAAATGAATCATATAGCAAAGACTTTTCATGAATAGTACTTTCAAGACAAGCATCAATAAGTCTTGCATAAGAGTTAGCTCGTAAAGCAATAATTCAAAGTAGAGGTATTGAAGCAACACAAAGGAAGATTAAGTTTCAGCGGTTGCTTTCAACTTATAACATGTACATCTCATGGATATTGTCAATGTAAAGTAATATAACAAATGCAATATGCAAGTATGTAGGAATCAATGCACAGTTCACACAAGTGTTTGCTTCTTGAGGTGGAGAGAAATAGGTGAACTGACTCAACATAAAAGTAAAAGAATGGCCCTTCGCAGAGGGAAGCATCGATTGCTATATTTGTGCTAGATCTTTGATTTCGAAAACATCAAGAGAGTATAAAAGTAAAGTTTTGAGAGGTGTTTGTTGTTGTCAACGAATGGTGGTGGGCACTCTAACCCCCTTTCCAGACAAACCTTCAAAGAGCGGCTCCCATTTTATTTTTATTTTTGGGTGGCACTCCTTCCAACCTTTCTTTCACAAACCATGGCTAACCGAATCCTCGGGTGCCTGCCAACAATCTCATACCATGAAGGAGTGCCTTTTTATTTTAGTTTTATTATGATGACACTCCTCCCCACCTTTGCTTTCTCAAGCCATGGCTAACCGAATCCTTCGGGTGCCGTCCAACAATCACATACCATGGAGGAGTGTCTATTTTTGTAATATTATGAAGGTTAATTAATTTGGGACTGGGAATCCCATTGCCATCTCTGTTTGCAAAATTATTGGATAAGCGGATGAAGCCACTAGTCCATTGGTGAAAGTTGCCCAACAAGATTGAAAGATAAACACCACATACTTCCTCATGAGCTATAAAACATTGACACAAATAAGAGGTAATAACTTTTGAATTGTTTAAAGATAGCACTCAAGCAATTTACTTTGGAATGGCGGAGAAATACCATGTAGTAGGTAGGTATGGTGGACACAAATGGCATAGTGGTTGGCTCAAGGATTTTGGATGTATGAGAAGTATTCCCTCTCGATACAAGGCTTAGGCTAGCAAGGTTATTCGAAACAAACACAAGGATGAACCGGTGCAGCAAAACTCACATAAAAGAAATATTGTAAACATTATAAGACTTTGCACCGTCTTCCTTGTTGTTCAACCCAATACTAGAAATTATCTAGACCTTAGAGAGACCAATTATGCAAACCAAATTTTAGCAAGCTCTATGTATTTCTTCATTAATAGGTGCAAAGTATATGATGCAAGAGCTTAAACATGAGCACAACAATTGCCAAGTATCAAATTATTCAAGACATTCTACCAATTACTACATGTAGCATTTCCCGTTTCCAACCATATAACAATTAACGAAGCAGTTTCAACCTTTGCCATGAAAATTAAAAGCTAAGAACACATGTGTTCATATGAACCAGCGGAGCATGTCTCTCTCCCACACAAGCATTTATTCAAACAAAAACAGAAACAAAAACAAACAGACGCTCCAAGTAAAGTACATAAGATGTGACCGAATAAAAATATAGTTTCAAGAGAAGAAACATGATAAATTGTCGATGAAGAAGGGGATGCCTTGGGCATCCCCAAGCTTAGACGCTTGAGTCTTCTTGAAATATGCAGGGATGAACCACCGGGGCATCCCCAAGCTTAGAATTTTCACTCTTCTTGATCGTAGTATATCATCCTCCTCTCTAGACCCTTGAAAACTTCCTCCACACCAAACACAAAACAACTCATTAGAGGGTTAGTTCATAATCAAAAACTCACATGTTCAGTGGTGACACAATCATTCTTAACACTTCTGGACATTGCACAAAGCTTCTGAAAGTTAATGGAACAAAGAAATCCATCCAACACAGAAAAAGAGGCAATGCGAAATAAAAGGTAGAATCTGTCAAAACAGAACAGTCCGTAAAGACGAATTTTAAAATGGCACCAGACTTACTTAGATGAAAATGCTCAAATTGAATGAAAGTTGCGTACATATCTGAGGATCACTCACGTAAATTGGCATAATTTTCTGAGTTACCTACAGAGAATTAGGCCCAGATTCGTGAAAGCAAGAAATCTGTTTCGCATGCAGTAATCTAAATCTAGTATGAACCTTACTATCAAAGACTTTACTTGGCACAAAAATGCAACAAAACTAAGATAAGGAGAGGTTGCTACAGTAGTAACAACTTCCAAGACACAAATACAAAATAAAAGTACTGTAGCAAAATAAACACATGGGTTATCTCCCAAGAAGTTCTTTCTTTATAGCCATTAAGATGGGCTTAGCAGTTTTAATGACGTACTCGCAAGAAATAGTATTTGGAGCAAAAAGGAGCATCAAGAGACAAATTCAAAACAAATTTAAGCCTAGCATGCTTCCTATGCATAGGGATCTTGTACACAAATGAATTCATGAAGAACAAGGTGACAAGCAAAAGAGGATAAAACACGAGTAACTTCAAAATTCTCAACATAAAGAGGGGAAACTTAATATTATTAAGATGCATATAACCATGTTTCCCTCTCTCATAATAACTTTCAGTAGCATAGTTGATGAAATCCACAATATACCCGTCACTTAAAACATTCTTATCATGGTTCATGTGCATAGAAGTATCATTAATTTTGGCATAAGAAGAGTTCTTCTTATTAATAGTAATTGGAGCAAGATTATTATCAAGAATTTGAACATGGTAAACAAGTTGCATATTAAGGGAATTGTTTTTGGCAATCCAATCATAACTATGACAAGTTTCATAAGGATAATTATAACCTATATCATAGCATTCTTTATAATAATCATCAAAGGTCGGAGGCACGAGTGTCATCATAAGAAATAGAATAGTTATCTTTCACGATCGGTTTATCTGTGACCATACCATCATTGTTATTAGAAGGAGATGTATCAAACACATAATGATCAGTAGCAAAAGGATTTTCAAACACCCCTTCCCCAAGCTTAGAGCTTTCTATATCATTATGGGAGATACTATCGCAATTATTATCATCATCATTTTCAGAATTAGTTTCCCAGAGATTTGCAATATCAAAAGTAGTGTGCTCATTCAAATCATGATCGCTAATGTATGTAAAGGGCATAGGAAGATCATTGTATTCAGATTCATTATCATAATAATCATTAGGAGCAACATACTTACGGTTACCTAGCGTTATCTCATTCACGCGGGGATATGTCGTTACCTCTTTCTTTTTATTCTTCTTCTTCTTCTTCTTCTTCTTCGTTCCCTTCTTCTTCTTCTTTTCCTTCTCCTCGTTCCCTTCTTTAGGAGGAAGAGGCTTGAAGGGTGGCTTGTCCGCATAACCTGATTTACTTTCAGAAACAATAGAAGAAACTTGGGAGGATCCCTCCTTTTCATTAATTAGTTGAAAACACACAGCGGTCCTATCATATTTTGGCAAGGTGTCATCTTCTAAAATATTTTGTATGTAAGTATTTGTATGGCTATTATCAATGCAATAAGAAAAACACCCATGCGGGACATCATCAATATCAAGATCACTCATATGTAACAAAGAGATTTTTCTTGAGAGCTCTTCACACCACAAAAATAAAGTAAGTTCATCATGCTGATTAGGAGTGATTTCATCATCACAATACAAATTTGCAGCACTCATTGGGTTCAAATTATCATTGGAGGAGCATTGAAAATTAAAATGACCCACTTCATGGCAAACTTCACAAATAAAAGGATAGAGGGCACAAACTTTTTTACCAAGATCATCTAGAGTCCTAGCCCACTTTCTAGTTTTTTCATTAATATGGTGGATACAATATTCATCTTTGATTTGATTAATTCCACAAGGTCTATGCATTCCACAAAAATTAACATGCTTATAGGAAATAGCATTCTTAGGAGTTTGAGCATGCTTATTGCAATCATTAACAACAATTTCATTCTTCATGCAAGCCTCTTTAAAAGGTTCATGATACTTATCAAAATTCTTTTTAGGCAATTCAAAATGAGAAGCAAAGGCTTTATAAAGATTTGCAGCAACTTGAGAGTCAAGACCATAAGTAGCACTCATATCTCGAAATTTATCAGTATCCATAAAAGTTTCAATGCATTCATAATTGATGACCCACAAGTATAGGGGATCGCAACAGTCTTCGAGGGAAGTAAAACCCAAATTTATTGATTCGACACAAGGGGAGGTAAAGAATACTTATAAGCCTTAACAACTGAGTTGTCAATTCATTTGCACTCGGAAAAGCACTAGTAACAGGGGTGATGTGAAAGTAGCAATAATATGAGAGCAATAGTAACGAGTAACACGGCAGCAGTAATAGCAATATGAGAGCAATGGCACCGGAGAATAGTTGATACTACTTCCAATGACATGTAGAACGAGTATATGATGATGCGAGATGGACCGAGGTTCCCAGCTATCTACACTAGTGGTAACTCTCCAATAACAAGTGTTGGGTGAACAAATTACAGTTGGGCAATTGATAGGATTGATAAGGCATTAAGAAAGAACATCAATTCATTAATCATGTAGGCATGTTTTCCATATTTAGTCGTACGTGCTCGCAATGAGAAACTTGCACAACATCTATTGTCCTACCAGCAGGTGGCAGCCGGGCCTCAAGGGAAACTACTCGGATATTAAGGTACTCCTTTTAATAGAGCACCGGAGCAAAGCATTAACACTCCGTGAAAACATGTGTCCCTCACATCACCGCCATCCCCTCCGGTTGTCCCGATTTCGTCACTTCGGGGCCTTTGGTTCCGGACAGTGACATGTGCATACAACTTGTAGATACAATCTAAGCAATAATTATAGAGCTCAAATCTAAGATCATGCCACTCGGGCCCTAGTGACAAGCATTAAGCATAACAAGATTGCAGCAACAATAACTTCACAAACTTTATAGATAGACTAATCATAATGTATCATCCATCGGATCCCAACAAACACAACACCGATTACATCGAGATGAATCTCAATCATGTAAGGCAGCTCATGAGATCATTGTATTGAAGTACATGGGGAGAGAATACCAACTAGCTACAGCCTAGAACCCGTAGTCCATGGGGGAACTACTCACGGAGCATGATGGAGGCGATGGCGTTGATGGAGATGGCTTCCGGGGCACTTCCCCGTCCCGGCAGGGTGCCGGGACGCAGACTTCGTCCCCGAATTGGAGTTTCGCGATGGTGGCGGCGCCCCTGGAGTCTTTTTGGAGTTTCGTCAAGTGGTACGGTGTTTTTAGGTCGAAAGGGGTTAAATAGGCGAAGAGGCGGCGCAGGAGGGCCGACAGGGTGGCCTCCTCATAGGGGGCGCGGCCCTGGGCTAGCCCGCGCGGCCCACCCTCCTGGTGGCCCCCCGGCTCTCCTCCGACTCTTCTTCGGTGTTCTGGATGCTTCCGGAAAAATAAGATCTTTGGCGTTGATTTCGTCCAATTCCGAGAATATTGCCCGAACGAGCCTTTCCGGAACCAAAAACAGCAGAAAACAGAACCGGCACTCGTGGCATCTCGTTAATAGGTTAGTTCCGGAAAACGCATAAAAACATCATAAAGTGCAAGCAAAACATGTAAGTATCGTCATAAAACAAGCATGGAACGACAGAAATTATGGATACGTCGGGGACGTATCAGCATCCCCAAGCTTAGTTCTGCTCGCCCCGAGCGAGGTAAAACGATAAAAAGAATAATTTACGTAGTGACATGCTACTTACATAACCTTGATCATACTATTACAAAGCATATGAAATGAATGAAGTGACTCAAGGCAATGATCTATAGTTGCTAACAAATAGATAACATATAGCAAAACTTTTCATGGAGAGTACTTTCAAGACAAGCATCAAAAGTCTTGCACAAGAGTTAACTCATAAAGCAATAAGTTCATAGTAAATGCATCGAAGCAACACAAAGGAGGATATAAGTTCCAGCGGTTGCTTTCAACTTTCAACATATATATCTCATGGATATTGTCAACATAGAGTAATATGATGAATGCAAATATGCAAGTATGTAAGAATCAATGCACAGTTGACACAAGTGTTTGCTTCTAAGATGGAAGGAAGTATGTAAACTGACTCAACATAAAGTAAAAGAATGGCCCTTCAAAGAGGAAAGCATCGATTGCTATATTTGTGCTAGAGCTTTGGTTTTGAAAACATAAAGAGAGCATAAAAGTAAAAGTTTTGAGAGGTGTTTGTTGTTGTCAACGAATGGTAGTGGGCACTCTAACCCCCTTGCTAGACAAACTTTCAAGAGCGGCTCCCATGAATTATTTTTATTTTTGGGTGGCACTCCTTCCAACCTTCTTTCACAAACCATGGCTAACCGAATCCTCGGGTGCCTGCCAACAATCTCATACCATGAAGGAGTGCCCTTTTATTTTAGTTTTATTATGATGACACTCCTCCCCACCTTTGCTTACACAAGCCATGGCTAACCGAATCCTCGGGTGCCGTCCAACAATCACATACCATGGAGGAGTGTCTATTTTTGTTAATTAATTTGGGACCGGGAATCCCATTGCCAGCTCTTTTTGCAAAATTATTGGATAAGCGGATGAAGCCACTAGTCCATTGGTGAAAGTTGCCCAACAAGATTGAAAGATAAACACCACATACTTCCTCATGAGCTATAAAACATTGACACAAATCGGAGGTAATAAATTTTGAATTGTTTAAAGGTAGAACTCAAGCAATTTACTTTGGAATGGCAGAAAATACCACATAGTAGGTAGGTATGGTGGACACGAGATGGCATAGGTTTTGGCTCAAGGTTTTGGATGCACGAGAAGTATTCCCTCTCGATACAAGGCTTAGGCTAGCAAGGTTGTTTGAAGCAAACACAAGTATGAACCGAGTACAACAAAACTTACATAAGAACATATCGCAAGCATTATAATACTCTACACTGTCTTCCTTGTTGCTCAAACACTTTTACCAGAAAATATCTAGAACTTAAGAGAGATCAATTATGCAAACCAATTTTAACAAGCTTTACGGTAGTTCTCCACTAATAGGTTTAAACTACATGCAAAAACTTATGATCTACTTGAGAGCTCAAAACAATTGCCAAGTATCAAATTATCCAAGACATATGAGGCATTTTCTTTTCCCAACCAAATAAAGATAAATATTGTAGCTTCCAACTTTTATTCATTGAACATTAAAAGTAAAACGAAGAACAAGTGTTCATATGAAAAAGCGGAGCGTGTCTCTCTCCCAAACAAGGATTGCTAGGATCCAAATTTATTCAAACAAAACAAAAATAAAAACACACAGACGCTCCAAGTAAAGCACATAAGATGTGACCGAATAAAAATATAGTTTCAATAGAAGAAACCTGATAAGTTGATGAAGAAGGGGATGCCTTGGGCATCCCCAAGCTTAGACGCTTGAGTCTTCTTGAAATATGCAGGGATGAACCACGGGGGCATCCCCAAGCTTAGACTTTTCACTCTTCTTGATCATATATCATCCTCCTCTCTTGACCCTTGAAAACTTCCTTCACACCAAACTTCTCATAAACTTCATTAGAGGGGTTAGTACTCAAAAAATTTGAATCCACCTTGGTCCTGTAGTGGCACATTGCAAGAACTCAATAAAACATTAGCTACAGCTCTCCACGTCTAGAAAACCTCGCTTAAAGTCCACAAGAGACAATGCAAAAACGGAGACAGAATCTGCCAAAACAGAACAGCCAGTAAACACGAATTTTAAAACGGTACTTCCGTTGCTCAAATCAGAAAACTCAAAACTAATGAAAGTTGCATACATATCTGAGGATCACGCACGTAAATTGGCAGATTTTTCTGAGTTTCCTACAGAGAAATAAGCCCAGATTCGTGACAGATAGAAATCTGTTTCTGCGCAGAAATTCAAATCTAGTATCAACCTTCGATTAGAGGCTTCACTTGGCACAACAAAACACAAAACTAAGATAAGGAGAGGTTGCTACAGTAGTAAACAACTTCCAAGACACAAATATAAAACAAATTACTGTAGCAAAATAACACATGGGTTATCTCCCAAGAAGTTCTTTTCTTTATAGCCATTAAGATGGGCTCAGCAGTTTTAAATGATGCACTCGCAAGAAATAGTATTTGAAGCAAAAGAGAGCATCAAAAAGCAAATTCAAAACACATTTAAGTCTAACATGCTTCCTATGAAAAGGAATCTTGTAAATAAATAAGTTCATGAAGAGCAAAGTAACAAGCAAAGGAAGATAGAACAAGTGTAGCTTCAAAAATTTCAGCACATAGAGAGGTGTATTAGTACCATGAAAATTTCTACTACCATATTTTCCTCTCTCATAATAATTTTCAGTAGCTTCATGAACAAACTCAACAATATAACTATCACATGCAGCATACTTTTCATGATTTCCAAACACATAATTTTTATCAAGTTCAAGAATAGTGGAATTAAAACTTTCAAACTTACTTTTATTAATAATATAACAAGGTAGGTGATCAATCTCAATAGATATGGGACTCATAGAATAAGTCAAGAACTCTCCAATCCTATTTTCATTAGTAGTATAATTAATATTATCAAGTAACATAGGACCATCATCTAGAGCTTTATCATAAACATTTGCCAAGCAAAGTTCTTTAGTACCATGCATTTCGACATCAGGCACAAACAAAGCATTATCATAAGATTTATCAAAGTAGCATGGATTATCATATATAACAGTAGCATAATTATTCTCACAAGTATTACTCATAGGTACTATTTCAAGAGAATCCACAGGAACATAACATTCAACCTCTTCAGGTAAGCATGGAGGACAATCAAATAGTGTAAGAGATAAAGAGTTACTCTCATTAGAAGGTTGGCATGGGTAGCTAATCCATTCTTCCTCCTTTTGTTCGTCGCTCTCTTCTTCTTTTTCATCCAATGAGCTTTCAAGTTCATCAATTTCCTCCTCTTTTTCATCCAATGAGCTTTCGGGTTCATCAATTTCTTCTTCCACAGGTTCTCGCAAATTGTGAGTGCATTCTTGTGCATTAATGTGTCTCTCTTTATAATCAAGGATATAAGGATTCCTACTGTAGCATTCTATGCAAGAATTAAGGATAGTAGAGACATAATCTTTAAGGTCCTTACAAATAGCACAAGTTTCATAATTCTCAACCATGAAGGATTCTATCTCGGAGGCTCCCATAAATAAGACAAATTGTTCTACCTCTTCGAACCCATAATGAATATAGTAATTCCGATTATAGTTCTTAATTAAAAATTCCTCACTAAAGCCACATTGAAATTTAAGATGTTTAGTATCATGTTGAGAGCAACAGTTTATATCATGGCGTCTAAGCAAGATTCTAGCAATTGTATTCAATTTTTCTATCATAGCACTCATTATTTTACCAGTTCTTGATTCTCTATAATTATTATAACATTCTATAAGTTCCAAGTAGGTTGTAGGTTCTCCCATAATAGCAGTTTTTAATTTTTAGGTTTTTCAAATTTTTATGGATTTTCGGGTATATAGGGAAAATAAAACAAGACAAAAATAAACTAGACAAAAGTAAACTAAGCAAAGTAAAACTAGACAGAAATAAACTAAGCACAAATAAACTAGACAGAAATAAACTAGCAAGACAAAATAAAATAAAAGCGGAGAGAGAGGTAGAGTGTACTCCCCAGGTGAACTTATGAGTAGAGCTATGCCTCCCCGGCAACGGCGCCTGAAAAATAGTCTTGATGACCCACAAGTATAGGGGATCGCAACGAGTCTTCGAGGGAAGTAAAACCCAAATTTATTGATTCGACACAAGGGGAGGTAAAGAATACTTATAAGCCTTAACAACTGAGTTGTCAATTCAGTTGCACCTGGAAAAGCACTAGTAACGAGGGTGATGTGAAAGTAGCGAGTAATATGAGAGCAATAGTAACGATAACACGAGCAGCGAGTAATAGCAATATGAGAGCAATGGCACCGAGAGAATAGTTGATACTACTTCCAATGACATGTAGAACGAGTATATAATGATGCGAGATGGACCGAGGTTCCCGACTATCTACACTAGTGGTAACTCTCCAATAACAAGTGTTGGGTGAACAAATTACAGTTGGGCAATTGATAGGATTGATAAGGCATTAAGAAAGAACATCAATTCATTAATCATGTAGGCATGTTTTCCATATTTAGTCGTACGTGCTCGCAATGAGAAACTTGCACAACATCTATTGTCCTACCGGCCGGTGGCGGCCGGGCCTCAAGGGAAACTATCTTGGATATTAAGGTACTCCTTTTAATAGAGCACCGGAGCAAAGCATTAACACTCCGTGAAAACATGTGTCCCTCACATCACCGCCATCCCCTCCGGTTGTCCCGATTTCTGTCACTTCGGGGCCTTTGGTTCCGGACAGTGACATGTGCATACAACTTGTAGATACAATCTAAGCAATAATTATAGAGCTCAAATCTAAGATCATGCCACTCGGGCCCTAGTGACAAGCATTAAGCATAACAAGATTGCGGCAACAATAACTTCACAAACTTTATAGATAGACTAATCATAATGTATCATCCATCGGATCCCAACAAACACAACACCGATTACATCGAGATGAATCTCAATCATGTAAGGCAGCTCATGAGATCATTGTATTGAAGTACATGGGGGAGAGAATACCAACTAGCTACGGCTAGAACCCGTAGTCCATGGGGGAACTACTCACGGAGCATGATGGAGGCGATGGCGTTGATGGAGATGGCTTCGGGGCACTTCCCCGTCCGGCGAGGTGCGGGACGAGACTTCGTCCCCCGAATTGGAGTTTCGCGATGGTGGCGGCGCCCACGGAGTCTTTTTGGAGTTTCGTCAAGTGGTACGGTGTTTTTAGGTCGAAAGGGGTTAAATAGGCGAAGAGGCGGCGCGGGAGGGCCGACGGGGTGGCCTCCTCATAGGGGCGCGGCCGGGGCTAGCCCGCGCGGCCCACCCTCTCGGTGGCCCCCGGCTCTCCTCAGGCTCTTCTTCGGTGTTCGGATGCTTCGGGAAAAATAAGATCTTTGGCGTTGATTTCGTCCAATTCCGAGAATATTGCCCGAACGACCTTTCTGGAACCAAAACAGCGAGAAAACGGAGACTGGCACTTGTGGCATCTCGTTAATAGGTTAGTTCCGGAAAACGCATAAAAACATCATAAAGTGCAAGCAAAACATGTAAGTATCGTCATAAAACAAGCATGGAACGACAGAAATTATGGATACGTCGGGGACGTATCAATAATCATAATTTATACCTGACTCTCTACCTTTGTCATTCTCCCAATCTTCAGCGTTCTCCTGAATCCGATTAAGAAGGTCCCATTTAAACTCTTCTTTATTGCGTGTGAATGATCCAGAACAAGAAGTATCCAGTAAGGTTTTATCCTGAAAAGAAAGTCTTGCATAAAAATTATCAATGATGATATTACCTGGAAGCTCATGATTAGGGCATTTGAGCATTAAGGACTTCAATCTCTCCAATGCTTGGGCAATACTCTCTCCATCATGAGGCCAGAAATTATATATACGGTTTCGATCTTTGTGAATTTCACTTGGAGGATAGAACTTAGAATAAAATAGAGGCACAATATCCTTCCAATCAAGAGAGCGCCCGTCCTTCAGCAGTTTATACCAATGCGCCGCTTTACCAGATAGCGTCATAACAAATAATTTCTTCCTAACTTCATCCATTGAAATACCTGCACAATTGAATAACCCGCATAATTCATGCAAAAACAGTAAATGATCTTCAGGATGAACAGTTCCATCCCCTTCATAGCGGTTATCCATAACACGTTCAATAATTTTCATAGGTATCTTGTAAGGAATACTTTCAGTAGGTGGATTTAAAATGTCACAAGCATCATTAGAGTTATCGCATATGGGAGATAAAGTATTATCAGAGCAAATTTTCTCCCCTAAAGATGGGAGGCTAAAAAGATCACATAAACTAGCTTCCCCAAGCTTAGACTTCTTCATAGCATTAACAGTAATTGCATTCATACTAATAACATTGCTACTATCATGTAAATAAGGTTCCATAGGTTTTTTAATTTTCGCATCAAACAATTCTAAATTAGGAAAAAGATTAAAAAGCTCACCAAAAATTTTGTTGTTTTCCATTATGCCTAACTAGTGAAAATAAAAACAAGAAACAAAAAGATGCAATTGCAGGATCTAAAGGAAATAGCTTCGAGTACTTACAACGGCGCTGGAAAATAGCTTAGTAGCCGAGATCCGGAGTGTGAGTACCTTTTACCTTTCCTCCCGACAACGGCGCCGAGAAAATAGCTTGATGTCTACGGGTGCTTCTATTCTTGTAGACGGTGTTGGGCCTCCAAGAGCGAGAGGTTTGTAGAACGAGTAGCAAGTTTTCCCTTAAGTGGATCACCCAAGGTTTATCGAACTCGGGGAGGAAGAGGTCAAAGATATCCCTCTCAAGCAACCCTGCGATCACAATGCAAGAAGTCTCTTGTGTCCCCAACACACCTAATACACTTGTCAGATGTATAGGTGCACTAGTTCGGCGAAGAGATAGTGAAATACAAGTAGTATGGATGTATATGAGTGGTAATAGCAATCTGAATAAAATATGGCAGCGAGTAAACATGCAACAGAACAGTAAGTAAACGGTGTTTGCAGTATTGGAAACAAGGCCTAGGGATCATACTTTCACTAGTGGACACTCTCAACATTGATCACATAATAAACAACTCTTTCTCATATGTGCTACATACACTCTTTTGTTGGATGACAAACACCAGTCGTTGTGTAGGGCTACAAGAGCACCTCAATGCCGGAGTTAACAAGCTCCACAACATTCGATGTTCATATTTAAATAACCTTAGAGCATAATAGATCTTTGCAAAATAAACCAAGAACTAACATAGCATACACACTCGTCCACATTACACTATGAAAGGAGGAATAGATCACATCAATACTATCATAATGACAATTAACTCCACAACCTACAAGAGGTCATGATCATAGCCTACGACAAGAACCACACGGTGCACACACTAGCACCTTTACACCATGCGGGGAGGAATAGACTACTTTAATAACATCACATGAGTAGCACATAACTAGTAGCGATACAAAGCTCATCATATGGATCTCAATCATGTAAAGCAGCTCATGAGATCATTGTATTGGAGTACAGAGAGAGAGATTAACCACATAGCTACGGTAGAGCCCTCTGCCCCAGGGGAGAATTACTCCCTCCTCATCATGGGAACAACGATGGCGGTGAAGATGGCGGTGGTGTCGATGGAGGAGCCTTCCGGGGGCACTTCCCCGTCCGGCGGCGTGCCGAACGGAGACTCCTGTCCCCCAGATCTTGGCTTCGCGATGGCGGCGGCTCTGGAAGGTTTCGCGTACCGTGGCTTATTCCTCTCGGGGTTTTAGGTCAGGGAGCTTATATAGGCGAAAGGGGAGCCTCGGAGGGGCCCTGGTGGGGCCAGACACCAGGCCGGCGCGCCCCCCCTCAGGCCGCGCCGCCTTAGTATGTGGGGCCCCTGTGGCCCCCTCCGGTCCCTCTCGGGTGTTACGGAAGCTTCCGGTGAAAATAGAGTGCCGGGCGTTGATTTCGTCCGATTCAGAGAATATTTCCTTACTAGGATTTACGAAACCAAAACAGCAGTAAAACGAGAGCCGGCACTTCGGCATCTCGTCAAAAGGTTAGTTCCGGAAAACGCATAAATATGACATAAAGTATGCATAAAACATGTAGATATCATCAATAAAGTAGCATGGAACATAAGAAATTATAGATACGTTGGAGACGTATCAAGGCCATACAAGGATTTCTTTAATTTACACACCTTTCTTTCTTGACCTTCTAGTACGAAATCATCAGGCTGTTCCATGTAAATTTCCTCGTCCAACTCTCCATTTAGGAAAGCCGTCTTAACGTCCATTTGATGAACGAGAAGACGTGTGAGGCAGCCAATGATAGTAGTACTCGTATTGTGGTCAATCTCGCCACAGGTGAGTATGTATCGAAGAAATCTTCGCCTTCCTTTTGGGTATAGCCTTTGGCTACAAGCCGAGCTTTGTACTTCTCAATAGTACCATCGGCTCGAAGCTTCTTCTTAAATACCCATTTACATCCTACAGAGTTTATACCCATAAGGACGCTCGTTAACTCCCACGTTCCATTAGCCAAGATGGAATCCATCTCGCTTTGAACCGCTTCCTTCCAGTAGTCTGCATCTGGAGATGCGAGAGCTTCTGAAATGGTAGTGGGAGTATCATCCACAAGATACACAATGAAGTCATTACCAAAAGTCTTTGCAGTCCTTTGTCTCTTACTCCTCGTTGGAGCTTCATTGTCATCCTCATCAGAATCTGAACTCTCATCATCAGATTCCTCATCAGACTCCATAGGAGTTTCATGTATTGGATCAGATTCCCAACTAGACATGCCATGCATATCTCTCATAGGAAATATATCCTCAAAGAATGTAGCATCTCTTGATTCAAAGATGGTGCCAACATTCATGTCGTCCACTCAGATTTCACCACAAGAAATCTATAAGCAATGCTATGAGAAGCATAGCCGAGAAAGACACAGTCCACGGTTTTTGGTCCAAGCTTTCGCTTCTTGGTGATTGGCAAATTCACTTTAGCCAAACAACCCCAAGTTCGTAGGTAGGAGAGTGTTGGTCTTTTCTTTTCCCACTCCTCATAAGGGGTAATCTCTTTATTCTTGGTTGGAACACGGTTTAGGACATGACACGAAGTCAATATAGCCTCCCCCCACCATTCCTTGGATAAACCCGAAACATCTAACATGGCGTTCACCAAATCTGTTAGAGTACGGTTTTTCCTTTCCGCAATCCCATTGGATTGTGGGGAATTGGGAGGCGTCCTCTCATGGATTATACCATGTTCCGCACGAAATAAATTAAACTCATTAGAAAAGTACTCTCCACCACGGTCGGACCGAACCCTTTTAATCTTTCTTTCAAGTTGGTTCTCAACTTCAGCCTTATAGATTTTAAAGAAATCAAGAGCCTCATCTTTAGTTTTCAGGAGATACACATAACAGTACCTAGTGTAATCATCAATCAAAGTCATGAAATATTTCTTTCCGTCTCTTGTCAACTCACCATTCATCTCACATAGATCTGAATGTATGAGCTCTAGTGGTGCCAAGTTTCTTTCCTTCGCAGGCTTGTGAGGCTTGCGAGGCTGCTTTGCTTGCACACAAGCATGGCACTTAGAGCCTTTGACAAAGGTGAATTTCGGAATTAAACTCATATCAGCAAGCCGCGTCATACAACCGAAATTAACATGACAAAGTCGTGAATGCCAAACATTAGTTTCATTAACACTAGTGCTTACATCACAACATTATCACAGAAGTCTTCTAGAGAGAAGCGCAACATTCCCTCACATTCATATCCCTTTCCAACAAAAGTTCCATACTTAGACAGTACAACTTTATTGGACTCAAATACCAACTTAAACCCATCTTTCATAAGACGGGAGCCACTAACAAGATTCTTCTTGATAGAAGGGACATGCGAGCACGTTCTTCGGTTGCACGATCTTTCCCGAAGTAAACTTCGGATCTACCGTGCCAACACCACGAACAGTAGCATGTAACCCATTCCCCATCATTACCGAGGAACCTCGTGCACGATAAGAGGTAAACATGGAGATGTCGAGCACACACATGAACATTGGCACCTGTATCAACCCACCATTCGTAGGCTGAAACACCGAAAGAACGATGAGGTAAAATATTACCATACCTTGTAGTTCCTTCCTCTGTGTTACCAATGACCATGTTGACAGAAGTTGAGTTCTGTCCAGCTTGACATTTCTTTCCTTTGCGTTGTGGACAACGATTAGCCCAATGGCCCGTCTCGCCACACACCCGGACAAGGATCTTTCTTCTCCGTTTTCCCCTTCTTCTTGAAGTTGGTAGTCCGGGAGACTCCTTTGTTCTTTCCCTTGGACTTGTGGGCATTTTTCACGCACCATATTGGCGGCGTAACGTCCCTCGGTTCCTCCAGAGTGTGTTTGTCTTTTGCCCTCGCCTTCTCCTCAACATCCAGAGAGCCCATGATATTCTCAACGAAAACTCATGCCTCGATGTTTCACGTGAAGTGGCAAAGTTCCTCCATGAAGGGGGAAGCTTAGCGACAATGCATCCCGCGACAAACTTGTCCGTGCTAGCACACACTTGAGGAGCTCAAGTTCCTTTGCCATGATCCGTATCTCATGAGCTCTGTTCTACTAAAGATCGGTTCTCAACCATTTTGTAGTCATTGAACTGCTCCATAGCATACAGTTCACCTCCGGCATCAGCAGCACCAAACTTAGCGTCCAGTGCATCCCACAGTTCCTTCCCATTTCGTATGTGCAGATAAGCATCAACCAACTTGTCTCCAAGCACACTTAGGACGACACCCACAAAGATTACGGTGGCATCCCCGAACGCTTTATCCTCTTCAGGAGTAAGCGGACCTCTGGGAATACCTTCCGCAACTCGGTGCACGCCCATAGCGAGTGAGCCACAAGAGGGTCTTATTCTGCCATCTCTTGAAATGAGATCCCGTAAACGGGCTCGGTTTAAGCGCGACAGACAAAACCAGACGGTGAAAATTGCCTATGCATATAAGGTTTTTGGATTGTTGGATTATTAGGCAATTTCCGTATGAGATTAATTATCGAAAGCAACATTACAGATGCACAAGCATACTTAACCACACACATCAGACTAAGCACATGCATCGGATCTGAACATGGAACAAGTAACAGTGCAAGGTAGGAGAGGAAAAGCACGTACATCGCGACCGGGAAGGTCGCACCGCAGACAGACACCACCACCACCATGGGTATTGTTGATGTCGCCCATGGTGTAGTCTGGTCCGTCGATGAAGCAGCCGATCCGTGGAAGAAGAGCACGAACGAGTAGCAAGCGGCCGCGCCGAGACGCTCCCCAAAACCTTATCGCCCGTCTCCCGGTGCAGGATCTCAACGGACGGAGTTTCGGAGGCCTGCTCTCCCGGACGGCTGTGCACGCAGTCACCGGGATGAGGAAGACTAGAGAGTAGCGCAGCAAAAGGAACTTCGCGAGAGAGAGAGATGGACTAGAGAGTTCTGAGAACTGTATATCTCTCTAGATCTGATCTGTCTCCTGTATAGCCTGGGAAGCCGACCCGATCGCGTTGCCACGCGTAGGAAGCCAGGGACACGCGGCGAGCATGCACATGCAGGCCGACACGTACCCAACACAGTTGGTGCACCAAGCAAAAATTTAGGCTTCCTTGAGTGTGTCTCGAACTCGAACTCGAGTCACGAAACGCGACGTGTGTGACGAGGCGAGGCGGGGCGGGCGGAGGAGGAGGAGTGCGCGAGGGCTCCTTCTATTCTCACTCACTTGGAATGACTAGAACAGCAGCCCTTATATACCACTCCAACTCTCTTCCAACTAGCAACATGGGACTAAACTTTGTCCCCCAAGGCTGTCCCAAGCTGCCAACGTGATGGGCCTTGAGATTTCAGGAATTGTAGACTACATGGGCTGCCTTATCGGATCTGCAGCCCATCTACATTCAACAGATACACAGTCTTCATCACGTAGCCGTATAGGCCACGGCTTTTGTCGCCATCTGTGTCGCCGTTTGCCTATGACGCCACCTCTCTCGTGTGCCCCGAGGTTCCCCGTCGTCGTGCCCCTCCTTTCCCCTTCGGCACGAGTGGCCTCGCCACCGAATCGAGCTATGTGAAGCTTCGCCGACCTGCAGACCTGCAGACCAATTCACGTCGAGGAAGGTCGGTGCTGGCAAGTGCGTGGGCGTTGGAGCCTCCCCTCGACTTTGCTATGCTTCCCCTGGCCTCCTTCCGACCCCGCTCACACTCCCTCGCCCCGCACCGGCCCGTAGACCTGTACCACCATGCGAGCTCGCATGGCGACTACTCGCCGCCCCGCCTCGAGCTCACGCAGGGCGACGGTTCGCCGCTTCCTCCACTTGACTGGGACCCACCCGGGAGGTGTTTGAGAAAATGCTCGCTTGGCATTCTAGTTTGTTGGATTGCTATCACAGGAATGCTACCAAGCGCACTCACAATACGAAGGCTTTCAAGTTTCAACTCAATAGATCAAGAGAGTTTCCTGTTTTCGGTATGTCGAAACGGCTCTTGCGCTTCATCTCGATGCTTGACTAACTCATAACTTCCCCCGCTCATATCCGTACTCCTTGTGCAACCATGGGGTAATTAATGAAATATACTGCCTAGTCCTGTTAGCTCATGCATTCTCGATGGTAGTGAATGTACCCATCATTGGTGCTATGGTTGTGGTTGCTCCGCTAAGTTGCTCGAATGTGAGCACTGTAAGTATGGGCAAACACGTATTACAAGTTGAGTTGATTGTCTCGCAAGGAGGAACACATATTACTATCTTCCAAACATACAAAACAATTACATAACCTGACTTGCTAGACATATGTGGACATAGGGGTTGGGAAGTGGGACATGACATGATATGACTCTTCATCCATTTAATGGAGGATTAGGGAAGGAAGCTCAATGGATTGAAGAGGTACAACTGGAGGAAGTAAAACAACAAGTACTCCATCTATACGGTTTCGAACACACGAGACTATGATTGAGAGGCAGTAATGTAAGAGAGAAATGCAGCAGGGTCAGGAGAACATGAGAGGTATAGGGTGGAGAGTGGGGCCATGGCCTACCTATGCTGGTTTTTTCTGAAAGCCCCCAAGATAATACGTGGATATACCCCTAAGTGTTTAATTAGCCCCCTTTCTACTATTCTTGGACGGTTAGATCATGTAACATCATCTGGACGGTAAGATCAAATGAACGAGAAAGGAACCAATGCAAAATCCGATGAAAATTCCTTTCGGGCAAAACGGCGTTGGCGTTACTAGAACGCCAGGAAAACCAATAGCGGGAGGCAAGTAGTTAGGAATACAAGATTAGCTCTGAAAAGTTAACAGAAGAAGGTCTTTTGACGAAATACACAACTCATGTACGTACAGACACTAAACTTGCACTCCACTCTACCCTTGAACTCAAAAAGTCTTCTTTCCTTACGTAAATAGCTCAAAGTCGTTGGTGTCTTTCGTGACTCCCACGGCGCAGCAGACTGTAAATAACTTGTTGTTCCCTTTGAGCGAAGGAAGGAGGGACCGAACTGAAAATTTCCTCGGGACGGCAGGCAGGAACAGGATGCACGCGCGCGGCACGTGACGTGAATCCCCCCCACTCTAAACCCTTTCTCCTCTCCTCCGTCCAAACTCATCCCCTCTCCGCCGCCGCCGCCGCGTCGCCCCAAACCCTAGCCCCCCGCCGTCGCCGGCGCGGCCATGGACGACGTGTGCGAGGGCAAGGACTTCTCCTTCCCGGAGGAGGAGGAGCGCGTGCTCAAGCTCTGGCACGACCTGGACGCCTTCCACGAGCAGATGCGGCGCACGGAGGGCGGCGACGAGTTCGTCTTCTACGACGGGCCGCCCTTCGCGACGGGGCTGCCGCACTACGGCCACATCCTCGCGGGCACCATCAAGGACGTGGTCACGCGGCACCAGGCCATGCGCGGCCGCCACGTCTCGCGCCGCTTCGGATGGGACTGCCACGGCCTCCCCGTCGAGTTCGAGATCGACAAGGCGCTCGGCATCACCAACCGCCAGCAGGTGCTCGACCTCGGCATCGGCAAGTACAACGAGACCTGCCGCGGCATCGTCACCAAGTACGTCGCCGAGTGGGAGGCCGTAGTCACGCGCTCCGGGAGGTGGATCGACTTCAGGGACGACTACAAGACCATGGACCTAAACTACATGGAGAGCGTGTGGTGGGTCTTCGGACAGCTATGGAAGAAGGAACTCGTCTACAAGGGTTTCAAGGTAATCCCAACCCCCTGTTAATCTTCGAATCTGTGCACAATCCTGAGCTCATAGTGTGGTACAAGCAAGCTTAGGCTTCAGGGTAGTAGTGGACATTTCATAAGCTCGTAGTCTGATTTGTTTTTAATGTCGAATTTCTATGTCCGAATTTGGCAGTCCTCAACTGTTGCTCTTGTTCCAGGTTATGCCATACAGCACAGGTTGCAAAACCGCACTCTCAAACTTCGAGGCAGGCCTGGACTACAGGGTGAGTGATTCCCTTTCTTCCTGGTTAACCTCATAATAATCTGCTGTTGCAGTTTGTAGTAACCGTGTCTTTTATGCCGCCATAGACTGTCCCAGACCCAGCAGTGATGGTGTCTTTCCCTATCGTTGGTGATGCGGACAATGCAGCTCTCGTTGCATGGACTACCACACCTTGGACACTCCCGAGCAACCTAGCACTGTGTGTCAATGCCAATCTTGTGTATGCCAAGGTTAGCGCTTCTCTGTTTTGCTGCACTGCACTTTTTTTTCCACATTGCAATGCTATGGTTTATTTCGAGTTTCCTGACTGTTAGTACTACTTTGCACTCCACACTTGAAAACCTTGTTCTGCAAGGAACAGAGCTGATAAAAAAAACCCAGTGAAAAACTGAAGATACCCAGGAATTTTATAGAGTGAACAATTACGTGACACTTGAACCTTGGATGTTCATCTAACCTATATGGCATAATGCAAGCATAACAAGAACTCTCAATCAGCTTCTTGGAAGTATGTTATGCCTGGCATCATTTACCTGATCTTACTCTTAAGGTTCTACGCATTATTCTCTGTCTCTACAATGCTCTTGCATCTGCAATGCATGCGTCTATCTCTTCGATTAATTGAGTTCTCCACCAAGGACTTATTTGCCAAGTTCTGGATAATTCCCAATGTATCACAGTATCAGTATGGAGAAGCGTTTACCTGCAGCAATGTCAACTAGACATATTTGTAATGTTTGTGCACAAAGGCTATATAACATTTCTAATGAATTTATTCTTGGAACAACTATGATGATACCTTTTTTTTTTTAGAACTGTATCGAGTTGGCTGCTAACAAATATCGTATTTGTCATACTGCCTGTCTGCTATGCTTAGTGTGACGAGATCACCTGTAGTCGTTGTGTCACAAGAATTATATCTTTTGACACTCTTCTATACTTGGGAACTTCTATTTGTTTCTGTGTTGATAATGTGTACTGTGTTGTCAGGTTAAGGACAAGTCAAATGGAACAGTATACATTGTCGGGGAAACTAGGCTTGGGCAGTTGCCAGTTAAGGCCAAAGCTGCTGGAAAGAAGCAAGCAAAGGGAAGCACTGCTGAAGCTCCCCAGGGTGGTTTGGATACTGAATCATATGAATTATTGGAAAAGATTCCTGGCTCAAGTTTAGTAGGCAAAAAGTGAGTTATCTTCTACTTCTGTCTTAGCTCATGGGAATATGGGATTTGTTATCAACAACATAATGGAAATAACATTATCCTTATCACTAACCTGTACTTTGGAGGTGTCCATAAGGACTGTAACTACTTAACTAAGTTTTAAAAAAACTAGATGTAGTATGCTGCAGGATAGCAATTCTCCTTAGGTAGCCTTTTATAGCTTTGTTCACAATAATTCTGCTGGAGTTGTTTGAGCAATTCCAAAATTTTGTATCCAAGACTATCTAGAGTTTTTCTGTGGGTTTTCATTGTTAGTTTTCTCTGGTCGCAGATACACTCCTCTGTTTGATTTTTTCTTGGAGCTTCAAGACACCGCATTTAGGGTGATTGCGGATAACTATGTAACTGATGATAGTGGAACCGGAGTTGTTCATTGTGCTCCCGCGTTTGGTGAAGATGATCATCGTGTCTGCCTTAGCGGTGGGATAATTGAGGTTAGAATAATTCTCATATGATTTGAATATTGAATACCTACCATGCTGCTGTGTTGCTAAGGCCTTGGTGGCTGAGAGAAAAGAGTAGACGAGTCAAACTACTTACCGTACGCTCTGCTCGGTTAGCTAGGGAGTATCTGCTAATCATCTGATTAAGTGATTTAATCGGTCGACCATTAATCAAACAGTTAAGTTGGACCAGACCAACATGTAGCTAGGCCGATTAATTGAGAATCTCCCAATTAACTCGACGAATACCCAATATTGAACATGGTCACACCATGAGCAGTGATTAACTGGCTGATTAATCGCCGATTTTTCGACATTGATGCGGAAACTATTGGATAGTATGTAGTAATATCCTCTCAGTGCCCATAGGTTGAATCGAAGAACATGTTTATGGGGTTTTGCCAATCATTTGATGGCACGCGACCGCGTCATCTTATTTGCTTATCTTGTTTTTCAATTTGGAGGGACCTCACTGTTTATTGCATGCCTTCAGCTTTGTAGTTGTGCAGCTTGTTACGTCTAGCTAGCCATCTCTTGAAGAGGTCGCCTTTTTAACTCTGCCACTTTTCCGAGATAGCCATGTCATGTGTTGCTTTTTATCCAGCATTTCGAAGTTATATATGCATCTTTCACATGTATTCTGCTGCGAGCATGACTTGCTTGAATATCTTTTGTTCTCTGTCTGTTGGTATCTGCATCACGTCCAGGCTAGTGGACTTGTTGTAGCTGTTGATGATGATGGTTGCTTCATTGAGAAGATAACTGACTTCAAAGGGCGACATGTCAAAGAGGCCGACAAGGATATCATCAGCGCTGTTAAAGTAAGTCGTTTTTCCAGTGTTCAATGTGCTCTTATTTGTAAAGAATGCATTGCCATTTCTTGCTCAGCAGTACTGGCAACCACTATACACTATTTTTGAGTCGAGTTCTAATCTAGTGCACAAGACATTACATGATATATACTTTTGATTCTAGTATCGAACAACCTTATAAGCTTGTGCTTAAACCTTGATGTATTATCATATTTTTTTTATCCTGGTAATCTTCATGGGATACAATACAAGCAATAGTAAATGAGGTTTATAGCATGAATGGTCTCAATCTATGCTAGTGTACTGGGACTGTTGGCATAAGCGTGCTTTACTTTCTCAGCATACTTTGTCTTGTTATTATAGATAATACTGTGCATTGTTTCGAAACCGCTTTAATATAGTTCATTGAATAAACTGGATAGTTTATGTTGTCCTTAGGATTGACCATCTACATAAACAGGATAAAGGGAGACTTGTTAGCAAAGGGAGCATCGAGCACTCTTATCCATTTTGTTGGCGCTCGGGTACTCCTCTTATTTACCGGGCTGTTCCAAGCTGGTAAACATCTTCTGCCACTCTGTGTAAATTAGTTTGTCCATGTGCTGACTGGTGTCCGAGTGCTGTTATACATGAACTAGCTCACCACAAGGAACACATGCTATTTGGGGAGAGGGTAGCCTTTTTCTCCTTCTTATAATTTTGGTTGTTAAGGGGAACTCTCCTCAAATGTTTAAATAACTAAATATATGAGCCTATTGTCAAAAAAAAAAACTAAACATATGAGCCTATTGTCAAAAAAAAAAAAAAACTAAACATATGAGACTCTTTATGCTACAGATCATAGGTTGTTATCTTAAGTTTCTTCCATGAGATGATATGATAGCATCGTGACCAAATTTGTTTTCTTTCAAGTGAAATGAAATTCCACAATCTACGTGCATTCATTGTTCTGCCTGCTACTAAGTTAGCACCAAATGCTTTTATCTTTTCTAAAGAACGTGATACTTCAGTCCATTTTTATGTGCTCTTCTTACCACATGGAGCAATCCATTTATGAAGTCTGGCTTTATCCTTCTATCGTTCCATTCTGTTGAATCTTCTGGGTTCCCCTTTTTAGCTGTGCCTGTCTGCTTTTATGTCCACTACAGTTTTCTGGTTGCATTACTTATTATTGAGGCATATAAGTCTGAAAGAGCTTTTCTGTAGGTTCATCAAGGTTGAAAAGATTAGGGACCAGTTACTCGAATGCAACAAGGAGACCTACTGGGTTCCAGATTATGTCAAGGTATGTTATGGTTTGTAGCCTGTGACATTGTATTTAGGAAGATACTTACGGGTCTTAACTCATGGATGTGCCCTTAGCCATTTGATCTGTTCAAACTTTCCACCTTTTTTTAATAATTAATATTCATTTTGATATGTACTTATAGCTACCTTGTTTTCTTTTTTCCATCAATGCACACGTTGTCTTGCTATATCAATTTCTGTTCCCCTCACCATGTAATTAATACCAGCCTTCTTTCTGTTTTGTGCACCTAGTACTTATGTACTATAGTTCAGTTGATTGTTACGAAACTGCTTGGAGCGTTTAGGTGACAGGAAATGGTATAGTTATGAAAGATGATTTGGTCTAGTGTGTTTGATCTATATTTTATTTTTAACAATGTATATGCAGGAAAAGAGATTCCATAATTGGCTAGAAGGTGCTAGGGACTGGGCTGTTAGCAGAAGTAGATTTTGGGGTACTCCACTTCCAGTTTGGATCAGCCAAGATGGTGAAGAAATTGTTGTTATAGATTCCATTGAAGAACTTGAAAGATTATCTGGCGTCAAGGTTAATATCTCCACTGTGCAAGATTCATTTCATTGTTTGCGCTATTTGTGGCTGAATATACATATTCTTGTGATTTGATGTTGTTTTAATTGAAAAATTGAAACAATAGTAAACCTTTTTACACATGTTTTTTCGTGGACATTAATGTTTTTGGTCCTGATGTAAGCATTTTGGATTTTTTCGGTCAGGTTAACGATCTTCACCGCCACCATGTTGATGATATTACGATTCCTAGCAGAGAAGGGCGTGGGGTGCTCAAACGTGTTGAGGATGTAAGTTTGTTTCGACCCACATTTAGGGTGCCTTAGCCTCACTTGTCCAGTACTCCCTCCATTTGAAAGTATAGTCCATTTTAGTTTGGTCAAAGTCAAACTTTGTGAAGTTTGACCAAGTATCTAGAAAACAATATCAACATCAACATACTTGGTCAAACTTTACAAAGTTTGATATTTGGTCAAAACTTCAAAAAAATTGACTTCAACCAAAAAACTAGTATGCATTATACTTTAAAATGGATGGAGTACATATTCTTTTATGTTGACATATATTACATTTTCCCTACCTTCGACATCTTCGTTGTACATTGTTCTATGTGTTTCAGTAGAAACTTTGTCGAACTCTGTCCTTGGATACATAATAAAAAAATAGAGGATTAGAATAGAATGAATTATAAAGGTGGGAGGGGAGGTCAGATTTGTATGGTAGGGAATGTGGCAAAGGTAGATCTCAGGATTGCAGATCTATGGTCATTTAGATGCTAACTAATAGTTCTGTAATATTTAATACTCCCTCTGTCCTGAATTACTTGTCGCAGATTTGTCTAGATAAATTAATGTATAGATGCATGCATAGTTAAGATCATATGATTGGCGATCCTATCGTAGAGGTTGCGATCCGATTCAAAATCACAATTCTGACAACATCATGCGAATCAGACAAATCTGTGACATTTAATTCGGTACAGAGGGAGTATATGAAATTATGTTTTTGAAAACATATTATATCTATAATCAATCAAGTAACGGAATTACTTTCTTAGGCTTGATGAACTAATATTTCGTGAATGTCTAGGTAAGAAGCCCTTAACAAACCCATTTACACCTATTTATCTTGTTGCCTAATCTTCATGGCATTATATGTGACATTGGTTTTGCGTAAGTTATTTCTAGTATTCAGATTCCTTATGAAGTTTGGAAGAACAGAAACGAGAAATGTGCCACAGCCCATGCATTGCTAGAATGATATACATGACTAAATTTCCCAGTTAATTGCATGCCGTAAGGTTATTTCCAACGTCTACTTGTGTAGTTCATGATTTATCCATGCCAAGGTTATGGGTGTGTTTGTTTTTTGCCCACGGTTACCCTACCAAAGATTTGGCTAGTCAAAAAATTTCTTGAGGTTTTGCTTGCCCATGAGTTGGCCACATTGGCTAAAAGAACGAACCAGAGTTGGTGTCATTGGTATGCCAAAAAATAGGCTTCTATTCAAACAAAGAACGATTTTCTGGTGATGACCAAAATATTTGTAGGGTACACTTTGGCAAACCCATCAACTGTCATGTATGTTAATGTTTATGACTGCATATCAATGCTTTCATTTCAAATGGTTCTCATTGAGCAACGGTTGTGATGCCTTCAGGTTTTTGACTGCTGGTTTGAGAGTGGATCCATGCCATACGCCTCCCTTCATTATCCATTTGAGAATCGTGAACTATTTGAGAAGAATTTTCCTGGCAACTTTGTGGCAGAGGGCTTAGATCAAACACGTGGATGGTTAGTTACTCCCTTCACAATCTTCGGCAGTTATTTGTCACCATGTTCTCGCAAATAAATAAGAATTAGTAGGGTTTTTGTTATTTATTTCAGTCCTTTCATGTACCGCTCTTGCAATCTAGATCAAAAATCTGTTCCGCCATCAAATCAACATGGGAAATTCTGAGGTTGCTTTTATTTACTTTATAAGTTATGGCATGGCTATCATCATTTGGCAAAGATTTAAATTTCAAAGACCTGCCCAAAAAACTGACGAAATGCACAACCAAGCCAGAAAACCAACAAAATATGCAGCACAACAGAAAATGCTAATAGCTCACTGTCAGGTATCTCCTAGGTTCTTTTCAATGCTTGGCTTAAAATCCTAATATATCCTGTACAGAAGAGCCTGAAATATTATTCTAAGATTAACATGAATTATGTCCATTGATATTGTTTCTGGTACCCCTTTTTTTTCCCCTTTTTCAAATAATTTGGCATCCTTTTTTTGGAATACTTATGTTATTTAGTTTTGTACTTGTGTGAGTTTGTAGCAATCATTTGGCTTCATTTGATGAGCAAAAAGAGTACACGTGCTATTTATAATGCTAGTCTCATTTCTATTAGTCTATAATGTATAACAGTAGTATATTTTTCTTCATGCGCTACTCATTTGTGTTATAACCACCTTCATGATTTGATTCCATCCTGCAGGTTTTATACCTTGATGGTGTTGTCAACAGCATTATTTGGGAAGCCTGCTTTTAAGAATCTTATATGCAATGGTCTTGTTTTGGCGGAGGATGGTAAGAAAATGAGCAAGAGTAAAAAGAATTACCCTCCACCCGTGGACGTCATTAATGAATATGGAGCGGTATGTCGTGTCTCTTTACAAGTCAATGATTGTTACCAGTTTTCACTCATTATATGACGGATGCTCTAGAGTGTATACAGTATTATTGTTTTGTCTGAAGATACATGTGTTTTGAGCTCATAAGGATTGCGATTGTGCAATTTGTCCGAGTTAGAATTGTAATTAATTTGTTGTTTCTTTCCTTTTCTTTCCAGGATGCTTTGAGGCTGTACTTGGTAAATTCTCCAGTTGTACGTGCGGAGTCTCTACGGTTTAAAAGGATTGGTGTTTTTGGTGTTGTAAGTGTCTTCCTTCAGTATGTAAGTGTCTTGGTGAAGAGTATCTTCTGTGGCCTAACAGGTTTTGATTTGATCAGGTGAAAGATGTTTTCCTCCCGTGGTATAATGCTTATAGGTTTCTTGTCCAAAACGCAAAGAGACTTGAAGTTGAGGGTCTTGGAGCATTTTCTCCAATTGATCAAGCTTCACTTCAGAAGTCATCCAATGTGTTGGATCATTGGATAAACTCTGCAACTGAAAGTCTTGTTAGCTTTGTTCTCCAGGAGATGGATGCATATCGGCTTTACACGGTAGATCTTCCTGGATATTTGTATTGGTCATGTCAATTCATCTTTCCGTGCTATGACCAAACTTGATAGCTTGTTTACCCATACAGGTGGTGCCATATTTGGTAAAATATATTGACAATCTCACCAATATTTATGTGCGGTTCAACCGCAAACGTTTAAAAGGAAGGACTGGAGAAGTAGACTGCAAAATTTCTCTTTCAACTCTCTACCATGTAAGTAACTATCAAGCAGTGTACAGTTTCAACTTATTTTGATACTCCGATCCATAATAAGTGCCTGATTTTAGTTCAAATTTGACCAAATTTGAAATAAAACCACGACACTTATTATCGATCGGAAGGAGTAGTCAATGCTACAAATTGTTGATGGAGTGGTGGGATTTCTATCCTTAAGTGCTGTACTCATATATTGCAAGTTACAACCTCTTAAGATGCCCTTTTACCTGTTGCTGATGAGCCAATGCTTTTTTTTTTGCACCTTTCTCTTCTGGAAGTAGTTCACAAGCCTGTAACCAGCATTGTGACTATTTTCTTGCGACCCCTCATTTTCTTGACATCAATAAGATAATTACTCAAGTCTCGGGAATTATCTTTTCTTGCTTGGTACCATCTATTACATTTCGTGCAGTGGTTTATGCATTCGCAATCCCTGATGCATCAACTATACCATTTTGGTGTTTTTTCTTCTCTAATGGTTTTAACCATGAAATGTAGGCACTTGTAACAACTTGTGTGGCGATGGCTCCATTTACGCCGTTCTTTACTGAAGTTCTTTATCAAAATCTGAGGAAGGTGTCAAGTAAATCACATGAGAGCATTCATTTCTGCAGTTTCCCTTCCACAACTGGGGAGGTAACTTTTTCTCACCAGATAGTCTACACTCCTTTCAATTCTCTCTATAAGACACATAGTGTTCTTTTGTATTTTTCATTATATTAGGCACATACAAGGATCAAAGCAGCTATACAGCTTTTATTTACCATTTCTGTCTTCTAATGCTTTCTCTCCCCACATGATCAGAGAGATGAGCGTGTTGAGCAAAGTGTGAATAGGATGATGACCATCATTGATCTTGCACGCAATATTCGTGAACGGCACAGCAAAGCTCTCAAAACACCACTGAAGTATGTCTGGACTCTCTTCTACTTTTTTCTGTAACAGTGTTTTTTTGTAGGGGCATTTTGGTTAGGTAGGTAGGCTGCATTGTATTATGTGTTCTGTAATTTCCTGTTAATTAATGCAGTGGTATGACAAAAGATAATTTCAAGGATTTTGTTTTTAGTGTGCGCATTTTGGTTGTAACTTTTCCTCTCACAACCATAGAAGTGCGTGTAACTTTTTTAGTTGTAGTAGTTGTCATAACATCGGTTCGGTTCCCCCTGTATATACAAGTCAGAATCATTGTGGTAGTTGTCATAACATTGGTGGAGTTCTATTGCAACCTGAAGACTGTATTATCAGTTTTATTCAAATTGTATACCTGTAATTCTTTTACTTCATGAGACCACCTGTTAAAAAGCATATGTTCCTTTCGACATCATACTATAGTACAAATTTCAAGCCGGCTTAACCAGTTCAAATCCCAGGGAAATGGTGGTTGTTCATCCTGACAGTGAATTTCTTGAAGATATCACAGGAAAATTGAAAGAGGTTTGTTTATGAGGCCAAAAGTTGTCAGATTTACACCTATAATCCTTTTCTATTCTGGATCTATGTAACTATCTTGCTACTTTGTTTTCATCATGTAGAGTGGCTGCTTGGTTTCCTTATTGTTTAATGTTGAAATAATGTACTTTTTACCATACAGTATGTCATGGAGGAGATGAATGTTAAGACTGTGACTCCATGTAATGATCCCATGATGTATGCTTCTCTGCGGGCAGAACCCAATTTTAGGTATGTGTTCCTAACGTGCAAAGAATTGTTGCCATTTTTAGCCATGGCTCATTACCTTCTATTTTCTCAGTGTTCTAGGGAAAAGACTAGGTAAGGACATGGGCAAAGTATCAAATGGAGTGAAGAAAATGACCCAGGAACAAGTCTTAGCCTTTGAGAAAAGCGGAGAGATTTCATTCTTTGGTCATTGCTTGAAGCTAGATGACATTAAGGTAACATTACATGCTTCTAGTCTTTAGGTTGTTAGTTTCAGAACAGGAATGATTGATAGCAGATGCGAATTGAATTGAGAAATTTCAGTTTATCTCAAGAAGATACACCTGTGGTATTATGTTGGTTAACTTTTGTAGTCTCTAAGATACAAATAAGTTTCCCAATTGGTTTGTTTGTATTCCAGAACATATCTTTATCTAGCAACTGGTTTGATTGCCAAGATAATACATGGTGTTTCTTTTATTATTTAGGCACTCTTCCTGATTATCATGAGCTCATGTCCCTTCATGTGCAGTTACATTATTTAGCACAAAACTTACTGCATCACTATGTCTATGAAATTACCTGATGAACTTTGTGTGTTTAGGTGGTCCGAGAGTTCAAGCGTCCTGCAAACGTGTCAGAGAAGGAAATTGATGCAGCAGGAGATGGTATGCCATAAATGCCACTCTTGGTAGTTCTGCTCATCCTTAGTTACTATGGATACCATCAATACCTTTTTTTTTGTAGGTGATGTGTTGGTCATTTTGGATCTCAGAGCTGATCAATCATTGATTGAAGCCGGAGTGGCTCGAGAGGTAGTCAATTTTTTTATTTATATATAACTAGTGCTCTTGGTTCTTGCTTAACACAGATTGTTTTGGTCTTTTTGGTGTATTAAAATTTACAATTGATGTTTGCTGTCTGGTAACTGGTAGCACATTTTCTTGATGCCCGAAAATTCACTAATTATTCCTGACGCACATCATGATGTTTTAGTATTGAATACAGGCATTGCTGGGACTTTGGTAATGAATAAAGGAAAACTATAGCATCTCTTGTGTCGAACTTTCATGCTCGTTTGAGTGCATTAGTCTTCCTGATACTCCAGTTTAATTTCTGTTTTGATTCAGTCAATAGTGTGGTCTCCTAATTCATGAGCAACTCTGTTCAGGTTGTAAACAAAATCCAGAAATTGCGAAAGACTGCTCAGCTAGAACCTACAGACTTAATTGATGTGTACTACAAACCTGTGGACGATTGCAGCAGTAGACTTGAAGAGATTTTGCAGTCACAGGCCAGTCAAATTTCTCAAATTAAGTTTCTTGTTTCAGAAACTGGAACATCCTTTCACGAAAATTATTATTTTGTGCAGGATCAATATATTAGGGAAGTTCTTGGCAATTCTTTAGTTCCAAAGGCAATGGCACCATCAGATACGGTGAGCTTTTATTTTCAACCTTTAACCTTCATCAACCATCAAATAAATTTAAATTGAACATCAACCTGTAATTACTTTGCATCTTCAATACGTTTGCTTTAGTTTTTTGTTGAATAGTAACCTTGATAATGGAGATATATATCTGTGACTTAGCATACTCTGGTAATTGACTTAATATAAGATCAAGTTTCACATCATAAGAGAGCCAAAAGTAGACCAGATAAGCTGGATCTTTGGCTAACTTTGTGAGCATAAGCAGCTATGTGAGGGCAACTTTTGTGGTGTTAAGTTTTGAGCCTATCATACAGTCTGGGTTTACTGCCAATTTCAAGCATTTATTCCGTAACTCGGTAATACATGCAAAAAGTGGTTTGTGGAAAATATGGTGTTGAAGTGATTTTAATGGGTCATTACACTTCTCACTGCAATGTAATTGTATGTTTTGCAGGTAGTTATCTGTGAGGAGTCTCACGATGTACATGACATGTCGTTTGTCATCTACATTGCGAGGTGCATGCCTGTGCTCACACCCGATCTCCTTCCCCATGCCTCAGGTATCTACATTGTGCAATTGCGAAGAACTCGTGCAAGTAGTCGCTATTTTTTGTGTTCATATCATGGCATTGTCCGAGAAATTATGTGAGTAACCTATGTGGTACCTTGAACGGAACAGGTAACAGTGACCATGTAGATGCGCTAAGAGTGTATTTGTCATCAAGGTCCATTTCCAGACTGAAGAACGAATTCCAGACGGGAAATGGCAAGGTAGGGAATCCACACTGCTGTTAACAATTTTCCATGGTGTGTTCTTCAGCTCTTATATGTTTCGACTCTGTTCTTGCAGATTACGGTGAGCTGCATGGAAGGCTATCCGCCGATCGTTCTGCAGCTAGGAAAGCATGTCTTTCTTAGTGCTGGGGATTTTTATCTGGCTAATCGTTCTTGATTCTTGTCTTGAAGCGTCATTCCAATTTTGAGTAGTTTTGTCATTCTCAACCACAATCATTCTGATCAGGCTGATTCTATTTTGCGCCTCACAAAAGAAATGTATTTACTCGTATGTGCTGTGGACATGGAAGGTTGATTAAATTGTTGTGTGTGTGTGTGTGTGTTCCGAAACTCATTTGTATACTGATACAACAGCTTGCCCCTGTGTTTAAACATCAGCTACAACTGCTTAATCAGTGAGTCGGTTTTAGCAATATGGGCCGTCTTGTTGCTTGGTCATTCTTCTTCAGTCTTCAGGTTCTGGGAAAATACACTTTGATTTTGTTGGATTGTGTCACCGTCTTTCTCAATTCTCATAACGCCGAACTAATGTCACATGATGGGGACTGGTTAACCTATCTTTTGGATTTGAACCTATTTAACCATTTTGTGTAAAAGGATAATATTGGTTAACCATTAGGTTATTATGGTTTAAACTCTATTCAAGCAAACTGAAGATCAACTCTAAAATCAAAACTGTTGTTTTGTAGTAGTAAATTTAGCAAGCATCTTTCTTTGTATATCTGATACCTCACAAACTCATTCCATGCGATGTTTTATGCGAATTAGTGTATTCATTTATGACTCATGAGCCTGACTTCTAGGATATATAACCATGTTTTTCTTGCCACATGCAAAGAATTCACACGAAAAGTCTGGAAATGTTGGTTAATCTGCATATTTATGTTAGATTGTAGGCTACATGGGCTGCTTTACTGGACTGCAGCCCATCTACACCTAACAATTTATAGGCATAATTATACACTTGTGTACATCATATTGGCCTACAACATTCTATCGTTGCGGATGTGTGTGTTGCTTGTAAAAAAGGAGAAATAACTATGTATTTTCCTGTTAGAAGAAAAGATACTCATTTTACAAATGCAAATACCCTTGATGACAGCCGGCTCAAGATATCTGGTAGGATCTTTGACGAGATGCTCGGCAAAACAGGTAGAAGCTCTTGCACAAGAGACACAATATTTACGTCCTGGCATCAATAAAAGAACCTTTTTCAATATCAATTCATCTTCCTTTTCGAAAAAAAAAATCAATTCATCTTGCCAAACAAAAAAAAGTAGGTTAAAAAACAAGTGTTCAGCATGCTCTGGCACCAGAGCTGGAGACGACGGGTCGCATCTACTGGGCATCACTGAGCAGTGTTTCTCTGTTCTACTGGACCGACCCGATCCTCAGCTTACTGGGCCCAGCACACGGCTTCACTGCCCATCTTTGCTTCCAGTAGCCGCCGGACCAGCCGTGCCGCCGCCGCCGCGAGGCCTCGTCGGAGCAGCAACCCTGACCCTGAGGTAGGCCACCCTTTCCCGGTTCGCAGTCGCCTCCTCGGCCTGACACCCTGGAGAGAAACAATCCCTTCATTTCCATCTCTCTTCGCTCACTGCATCCCATCTGTTGCTGCCGCTGGTTCTTGCGTTTTCAGGATGGCGACTCTGAGGAGCCTCAAGATCAAGACCTCGACGTGCATGAGGGTGGCCAAGGAGCTGCGGTCGTACGAGGAGGTGGTGGGAAGGGAGGCGGCCAAGACCGCCGTCATGAAGAACAGAGGCGCCAATCTTGACGACCTCAAGCAGCAGGTGAAAAAATCTCCCACTGGCAGGACTTTCTTTTGATTATTCCTCATCTTCCTAGTGCTGGACATGCAGTGTTTGTCTTCTCTTTTGCTAAGATCACATGGAGTGTGCTCTGTTCTAGTTAGGACAGAGTATGCTCTATTCTAATTCTTCACTATTTAGGACAGAGTCTGCCATAAGAGCAAGCCTACATCAGATATAGAGCTACAGTGGAAGTGCTTTTTTTTTAGATGAGCAAGTGCTGATTATTGGTACCTTGGAGCATGTGCACTGCATCTTAATGCCATTCACTTGTTCAGGAGAATGTCTTGGCTGAGTCAAGGATGATGGTCCCAGACTGCCATAAGAGACTTGACGCCGCAGTGGCAGATCTGAAAGCAACTCTGGTACCATTCTGATTTTTTTAGCCAAAAATTAACATTATCTGTGATCTTGTATTCAGCTTTTGCGATCTATTGCAGGCTGAATTGATGAAATAGGAGAGGCGGAGAGTGCGCCCACAGAGGTTGAAACTGTATTCAAGCCAACCAAGATTAACTTGAAAGTCAAAACCTTTATTTTGTTGAAATGTCAGCAAGCATCTTACTTTGTATTGTTGATACATCAGAAACTCACTCCGTGAGATGTTTCATATGAGTTGGTGTATCCATTGACTGATGAGCCTGACTTCTAAGACACTGAATTATGTGTTTTCTATATCTCAAAAAAGAATTATGTGTTTTCTATTTTATACATTCATTTCTTTCCACATGCAAGATATAACAAGACAAGTTGGAATTGTTGGTTAAACAGTGGTTAATCTGCATACATATGTAGGCATAATTATATACATCATATTGCTGTACAACATTCTATCGTTGTGTATGTGTGTTGTTTGTATAAAAAGAAAAGGAGAAACAACTCTCTAGTTTCCAGTCAGAAGAAGAAAAAAAGACCGCTTCACAAAAATGCTTCCCGGATAACCCGTGCGAACACCCTTGATGACAACCGGCTCAAAATGTCTGGTAGGATCTTCGACGAGATGCTCGGCAAAATAGGTAGAAGCTCTTGCACTACAGACATGATATTTACGTCCTGCCATAAAAAGAAAGAACATGTATCGATATCAATTCATCTTGCCAAGAAAAATACAATATGTAAGTTTTTGCGTGTTCTTGAGAAGAAAAAAGTGCTAACAGTTAGCATGCATACCCCATTCACTGTTGGACTTGCTGTCCCAGCTGTTAAGAATTTGACAACCTTCTCAACATTGTTCAAGATGATCCTGTCCTCCTCTGTGATTGTAGGAAGCAACGCAGTGGACCTGACAGGAACCATACCAAAAACTGGGGTCGGATTTCTGATCCCAAAAGATCCAGCAATTTGTAGCAATTGCTCCCTTGAAACTGCGTCGATGGCTTTCACAACCTGCACCAGAGAAAACAAGAGGGATCAATAAACAAGCACTTAAATTTTCTAAAGGTAAATTTTCCTGCATTCAGTAAATCACTGCACCAAGTACAACGGCTATTCCTCAGATCATTATCAACTGTTGTGATATGAGAGCTCACCTCGTCAAGAATGAACTCCCGGAAGAAGTCGCCCCTATCAGAGAGTAGAAAACCAAGAGCAGCCCGAGCTTGGACTGGGTTCTCAGGTTGCGATGTGGCCACTGGAAATGCAGGAACTAAACCAGTAGTAGGTTGGAATCCTATAGCACCCAGCCCAGCCATGTTACCCTGCATGTCCTCCCCACCACCACTCTTTGCTGCAGTAATGAAATTCTCAAAAGCTTGCATAACGTCAATGAACCTTTCTGCGTCAAAGACACCTGTTTTGCCATATATTGTGTAACGCAAGGCACTTCTTAGTCGGGGCGATTCGTCCGTTAGTAGCCTCTGTTAGAATCAACCAAAGAAATGAATAAGTGATAGAAAAACTTGGCCTCTCATCACAACAGACGAATGCAAGATTTTATTTGTGAAACCAAAGAAGAAATATTTTAATATCAACCTGCAGGTATTATGCATTTTTCATAGATGCAATACTTAAAATAGAATCATTTCAAAACATAGAAATTCATGCGGATGACATGAAGTTAAATCAAAGGTTAAGGTGCTGACCTGTGCAATATATGGGTATGCTTCATCCACGATGGCAAACTCAGGGTCTCCTACCAAAGCTATACCTTCTAATACTCCAATGGCTCTAATAATCAAAGCAAAATACGGAGGTATCCTGAATGGATAATCAAATGTTATTTGTGCTAGATCCGCTGCCAACTCTTGGAAGTTGATATTCTTTGCACCGCCTCCTTCAAGTGCTTGATCAAAAACTTTAGCTAGCACAGGTAAGATTGGATCCAAGTTTACTCCCTCAGGGATGAAACCAAGCTTCACAAAGTCCTTAACGATTGCATCATAATCGCGATGAATAAGGTGAGCTATTGCTTCAATCATTCCATACTTTTGATCATCAGTCAGTTTTGTTACAAGCCCTGAAGAAAAGAAGGTCTGTTTTGTTACTTATTTTCATGTGCATTAAAGAAGATGGTATCAAAATTTACAAAAAAAAATAGGGTGTTAAAAAGATAAGAATAAACAGCTGTAATTTAGTCAGCAGAATTAGTTTCCCATGTTATACAATATTTGTTTTACCAAAAGGGGCAAACAGGCTAAGATATGCAAATGATGAGATCAAAACGTTTGCACTTGTCATGCTTAATCTAGTGTATGACACACTAATTAGTAAAACAGGTTGGAAACTACTTTGCGAGCAAGTCATCGTACTACTAGAAAGTTGTAAAGTTGTACATGAGGACTTGAGAAGCATAGGTTATAAAGTTGTCATTACTGCAACACCGAATCGATAAACATTTATAAGTTTTGCTTACCAGTTAATTATAAACATAGCAATTTTTTAAGGTTCTACATGAGAACTTGAGAAGCATAGGTTGTTCATACTCTTGACTTACCAAAATCAAGAATGGCAAGCTTTCCATCTGGTGTCCTAATCATATTTCCGGGATGTGGGTCCGCATGGAAGAATCCAGTATCAAGCAACTGTAATACATAATATGACAAAAAAATTCTTTGAAACACTTCTTCCCATTAGAAAGTACGTGTGCAATCATGCAATTCTGAATAACATGAGTAATGTACAGGAAAGAAGAAGAAAAACAAACCTGCTTTAGATAGCATATAACTCCTACATTAACCAATGACCCAACATCGTCCTCAGTACTTTGCGATAGCTTCTCTCCATCTACCCACCCTGTAGTAAGAACTTTTCTGGATGTGTATTTAGGATATGTCTTTGGCACAACAACCTGGAAGATTGTTGAATAAATTCGTAAGTGGACCGCATGGCAGTGAAGCTTGCATGTGTACACCGTAATAAATACTTTTTTTAAAAATCCAACAGTACAAGAATAAAATCACTCAGTACGACCATATCATCACACTGCTTCTACTAAGCTACCAAAGGGATTACCTGTGGAAGATCTTCTCTCATCATCTCAGCAAAGCGGAGGCCATTTTCCCCTTCATTTATGTAATCAAGTTCTTCGAAAAATCGGGCAGCCCATTCATCTACTAGGCCAACAACATCAAGGGCGACCTGGCGGAATTCAGTAATTTCAGCATGAGTTGCCTTTTACATCATTTCTCAACAACGATACGGAAGAGTATTATATGTCTACCTGAGGAAATCTCTTGAGGACCAACCCCAGATTTCTAATGATGAACAGATCTATGGTGACAGTCTCAAGCACAAATGGCCTCTGCACTTTCACAGCCACCAGTTCTCCCGTTTCCTTCAACCGGCCCTTGTATACCTGTCCCAGAGACGCTGCGGCACGATACACAACAATTAGCTCAGCCTTAGCTGGTCAGTGCAGCAAAGCTTATAACACCAAGATTTCTTCTAGTATAATTTACCTGCAGCAATTGGGGAGGGAGACAGTTCGGAGTATATTTCCTGCCATGGCTTGCCAAGCTCTTCTTCCAGGAGAGCCATGGCGATGTCGTCCGGAAACGAAGGGACCTTGTCGCACAGCTTCTGCAGCTCGGTCATGGCCGCGGGGGACAGGATGTCCGGCCGGATGCTCAGCGCCTGGCCGAGCTTGATGTACGCGGGGCCCAGGGACGTGACGATCTCCCTCAGCTCGATCGCGCGCGTCACCTCGTTCTATCAAGCATCCAAAGAGAAGAAGATGCATGGGTCAGCTGAGTAGATGGAGTGGCATACACTGGTTTCAAAGGAAAATAGCAGCACTGCACAGGTGTTGTACGAATTGGTGACCGCAGTAAGTACCTCCTTGATTTTGTCGCCGATGAGGTCAGATATGATCCCGGAGATGAAGCCCCCGGCCACGGACAGCAGCTGCACTACTCGGGTGGCGACGGCCCCCGGGCGCTTGCCCCAGTAGGCTGAGATGATCTCCGGGCTGTACACGAGCGGCAGCCCCTCGGTGTTGGTCACCTGGAAGCAAACAAGGAAAAAAAAAAGGCAGCAGAATTCAGATGACATGCTATTGCGGGTGCGTGTACAGCAAGATTCAGAGTAAAAGGACCGAGTAAATGTCCAATTCCATGAATCCATGGGTGTGATCGAACTGTGTGTGTGGAAATGTTGAAGTGCAGACAACAGTGGATTGGGGATGGGGGAGGGGATTGGGGAATGGGGAATGGGGATAGAGGGGAAGGTACCTCGACGAGTCGCATGGTGACGTCCTTGTCGGCGAACTGGTCGTCGCGGAGGTTGGAGCCGCGGAGGCCGCGCATGAGGGAGGCCAGCTGCTCGTCCTCCTCCATCTGCTTCCGCACCCGCTTGATCTCCTGGGACACGTCCCCGAACCTCTGCATTCGTTGTTGGTTCATCAGGCACAGGCAAAGAAAACCGAGTGTCAGGGAACAGATCATCGTGGGCGCGCGTGGCAGGAAGAAGACGCGCAGCGGAACTTACGGTGGAGGTGATGGCGGCAGCCCTTTGGCGGGAGGCCGGCGGCGGCGGCCTGGGGTCGGTGGCGACGGCGAGCACGCGGCGGAGGCGGCGCCGGCGCGGGAGCGGGGAAACGAGCCCCGCGACGCGCGTCCGGCCGAACCCGCCGCAGTGCAGGAGGTGCGGCGCCGACGCCGATGCCGATGCCGTGGCCTCCATGGTGGCCAGGCGCGCGAGACGGCGGGAGGGGAAGACGAATACGGTCCGTGCGGCGAAGACTGGGACGGACGGAGACTCCGAGCTGGAGTGGTGGTGGTGGACGGGAATAACTTTTTTCAGCCTGCCGCGGTGCTCTTTTTGCCTCGCGGGTGGTGGGGGAGGGGCCGGTCACCGGTGGTGGTGGGCGCAGGCGCGGCCACGCGCGCGGGCGGCGCTTGTGGTGGTGGTGGCCTCTCGCCTCGCGCGCACGGCGAACGCGTGGACGGCGGGAAGACCAGTGGAGCAGGTCTGTCTCTACCACTCACCCAAGAGAGTACTGTGATGGAAAAAAGAGAGAGGCTGCTTTCATGGAAATTCAGATGGTTACAACAAGTGCATAAAAATCGACAATAATGTTGCTTTCAACGACCAGTAGTTCACCATGATGCACTCTTCTCCTCTACACAGGCCGTCCAATTTGCAGGAACGTCGAAGACCAGCACGGCTCTTTGTGTTTGCCGGCAAAAATGCAAAACACATCACTAAAAACACCAATCAGATCTTCGTTTCTTCTCCAAAACAACAGTGTTACAGGTGAATTTACAGAAGCGACACACACACGACAGTGTCCCAGGTCATTTTACAGACATGAAAGATCATGCAGGTGCTGGCATTCCAACGTGCCGAGATATATCATTACTTACGCAGAGCGGCACGCCGCCCTTGTGTTCCGGGACTCTTCTGGTACATGCTTCATCGTGCTTTCGTCCCAGGCATCATCGCATCCTTGTCGATCGCTCGCTGCCTTGCGCGCTCCATCTTCCGCTTACGCCACTCCTCCAGAGCTGACCATGGTTTCACACAAGAGATCGTCAGGTTCTACAGACTACCAGGCCAGGTAGGGAAAACATCTGGCATGCTATGTGCCTCTAACAAATGCGAAAACAATCCATGGCTTATCGATCACAGAGCAGTACTGCTCCAGAACGGCAGATTGCCAGTTCGTCTAGAAAAACAAAACATTGCTTCATACAGAGAACGACGCAACTGTATGCCTAATTTGCATCTTTCATGGTTTCCTGTCTTTGTCTTCGCAGTGGACTAGATTGGATTGCTGGAGCACAAAATACCAGCTTAGAATTAATGTTAGCTAAGCATGCAAAATACTAAATTCAATGTTTCAAATTGTCAGTGCTGTGATGAAGAGCTTCAAGTTCCACGTGTATGATTTGCAGATTAGTTTGGTTGGTAGTTCCACTGTGTAACCAGACTTCTGTTCCATAGAGTATGATGTTATGCTGCATGTCACAGTAAAGGGCAGTGGATGTAAACAGAGGGGAAAAAAACCATTTTCATGTGGATCCAGTGCATCAGTAAATCAACAAGATTAATTTTTAACTGTGTGAGCTTGCAGCACTACTGAACCAAAATACGATAACCTTGGCGTGCTAAGGCGTTTGAAATTATCGGGCACAGACAGCAGTAATATAGCACTTCAAGCCAGTTACTTGCACAGCCATGCATGAAAATCCTCCAGGTTCAAACTGACAGAGATAGTATAGCTATTTCTGCCGAATACATAATATGTTCCTAAATATGCAGCGAAGAAAAGAGGCAGAGATGGATTAAATAACCTCTTTGGCTGCTGCCATCATTCCCTTGCCGTAAATCCTTCAACCTGTTTGATAAGTCAACGGCAGCCGTCTGCTTGGGATCTTCTTGCGTTGACATGCCATGCTCACCATAAGATTCTTGCTCAATTTCCTTCACCTGTGTAACATTCAATGAGCATTACCACTACGTGATACTTTTTGTTGTTTGTTTGGCAACACGATGAGTATTCTTTCTTTCTTCAAATCAGGGAACAAAGGGACAAAGTGTGCATTGACTTACTCTCTTGATCAAATCCACAGGCTCCATAGCACGACGCAACTCTTCAGACTCCCATATGTACCGTAGCTGAGCTGCCAAACAGTAGCACCCGGTCTTTCCACTCAGTTTAGTTATCAATCAATAGTGAAATGCCTTGAAACTATATGGTCTAATTTCTCCTAAAGAAGTTGTGTCCCATGATATGAATCTAGCATTTGTAGTGGAAGGATAAAGCTAAAACATCTAAGCTTCAAGGATACCGAGTGCGATTAAGGAAAGGTGCTGGTATATGATGGCCTAAACATGCAAAGCTACACATGTTACTGTGGCAAGGGGACATGTCTTGTATATGGAGCAAAAAACACGCTCTCGACTTAGAACTTAGAAGCTCTGCTCGTCTGGGATTCCGAATGAAAAATAAAAATTGTTGGTGACCTTGCTTGCAACGAACAAGCCCACATTTCATGATGCCTGGTGTTATTCAAGATCATACACTACATTTACTTGAATTAAAGGGAAGCGTTCCCAATCGGGTTAGATTTACTGCGCCTGAGGCAGTTAATCGTGCTACATTTGGGGACCAAATCGAGCAGATTTCTCGACCCGAACGGTCCAACAGCAGACCAGATTCTCTTAAGTACTCAAAATCGGCTGCGGATTAGGCTTCCGTACCTGAGTCGAACCGGTGGCTGCCGGGGAGGCGCGGCCACGCCGAGAAGTGGTTGCGGAGGAGGAGGGCTACCGCGAGCACGTTGATGGCGCACAAGGCGAGGGTGGCGTTCTTGTATGACATCCTGGAGCCCGCCGACCCCGCCCTCCACGGCGCCTGAGCGTCCATCCTGTCTACGGCGGCGGTGGCGGTGGCGTGCTCGCCGGAGAAGACCAGGAAAGGAAGCGGACGAGGCCCACCCCACCAACCGAAGCTTTAGAATACGGTTTACAGAACGGGCCGCGGCCCAGTTAAAAATTGAGGCCCAGGGTTCATCAGGCCCATACTAGTTGGGCCACATTTCCTAGATTCCGACGACCCTACCCATCTCACCAGCCACTACCACCACTCGGCCTCCCCGTCTCTTCCTCCCGAACTCCGACTCCGGCGACCACCACCGACGACGGCGACGATGCAGGCGGCGGCGTTGCGGCGCCACCTCCTCGACCAGCACCACCTCTCCCCGGCCTCATCGGCCGCCTTCTCCGCCTTCAGATCCGCCGCGCTCGCTCCCCAAGGTACGCATCGGAGATCTCCCCGCGCGCCCTTGAAATGGAGGGTGGATCTCACCGGTGGCTGGCTGGCTCTGGGATGCAGGGCTCGGCGGGGCGGATGGCGCGAGGCACATGTCCGCGAGGGCGCCGGCGGTCAAGGGGGCGGGGCATCTCGTCCGCAAGGGCACGGGAGGGAGGTCCTCTGTGAGGTGAAGCCGTAACCATTTCTCCTCTGAACTCTGGTCAATCGGGTTGGGCGTTTCGATGCTGTAGGGCTGGCCCTCGGGGTGATTTCATTTCTGTGTGTTATATTATGTTGATGTTGTGATCTCTTCATACAGCCGTGCTAGAGAGGTGATGCCATGACCGCCTTGATGCTTTGTAGCTCACATACTGTATTTTCATTTTGCATTGTTTGTGTCTGAGTGATTGATGCTATCTGAAATGTTCTATTAGGAAGTAATTAAGGCTTCAAATAGTACTCCTAGGTTGATTATTCACGAGCCTAACTGTATAGAGGCCTCCTGACTTTTAGTCCAAGCTCTACAGCCGCCACCCATGTTGTGACCTGACTTTTAGTGCAGTTTTAGTTAAGTTGAGCTGAATTTGAGTTATGTACACTGTTATTGGTAAAGTAGTGACTATTGTGCCTATAGGTAGGTATATGCTGCTGAACAAGATATGAACCTTTGCCAATTTTGTGTAAACTCTTGTGCGACTACATGCCCACTCATTTTCTTTTTCTGGTATAGTCTCCGTCCCATGAAACCAAATTTACACAAACTCAAGACATGTTTCATGGGATGGAGGGAGTAGTACACATGTGAAAATTAGACTTGAGTTGTGTAGTGTGCAGTGTGCTCATGTTTTTCTGATCCAGCATGGTCATTGCATCTTTGGATCAAAATGTCTTCGGACCAACAAGAGTCTTCTAATAATTTGTCAGAGTCGCCTTATTCCGGCAGTGTTGCTTCGGTCTAACACAAGAAACCATTGTCGCTATTTTTGACAGTGGAATCATCGCTACAGTGTTGTGATCTCTTCATACAGCCGTGCTAGAGAGGTGATGCCATGACCTCCTTGATGCTTAGTTCGACACGACCTCTAGCTCACGTACTGTATTTGCATCTTGCATTGTTTGTGTCTGAGTGATTGATGCCATCTGAAATGTTCTGTTAGCAGTAATTACGGCTTCAAAATAGCACTCCTAGGTTGATTATTCACGAGCCTATCTGTATAGAGGCCTCCTGACTTTTAGTCCCAAGCTCTACAGCAGCAACCCATGTTGTGACCTGACTTTTAGTGCAGTTTTAGGTGAGTTGAGCTGAATTGGGGTTCTGTACACTGCTATTGGTGAAGTAGTGACTATTGTGCATATAGGTAGGTATTAACATTGGAGGCATGATGTTGAACAAGATATGAACCTTTGTGATTTTGTGTAAGCTCTTGTGCGACTACATGTCCATTCATTTTCTTTTCCTGGTATAGTAATTTGTACTCCCTCTGTCCCATGAAACCAAATTTAGAAAAAGTCGAGCATGTGAACATTAGGACTTGAGGTTGCAATGTGTTGGAAAAAAGCAGTGTGCTAATGTTTTTTCTGATCCAGCATGGTCATTGCATCTTTGGATCAAAATGTCTTCAGACCAACAAGAGTCTTCTAATAATTTGTCAGAGTTGCCTTATTCCTGCAGTGTTGCTTCGGTCTAACACGAGAAACCATTGCCGCTATTTTTGACAGTGGAATCGTCGCCACAGTGTTTGGAGCTACTGGATTTCTTGGACGCTACGTTGTGCAACAGCTTGGTGAGATGATAAGACTGTGGTGCTATACGGAATTATTTGTCACTTAATAACCATGGATTTCTCAAAATACTATTTTTATTCAGCAAAGATGGGATCTCAGGTTCTTGTCCCGTTCAGAGGTTGCGAGGATTCTCACCGCCACCTGAAATTAATGGGTGACTTGGGTCAGGTACAAGAACTACTAACAAATAGTGTTAGCCATTATCCCTTTGCTCTTTCCGTCTTACGTATTTTCATCTTTTTGGCAGATTGTTCCAATGAAATACAACCCAAGAGATGTGAATTCGATTAAGGCTTCTGTAGCCAAGTCAAATGTGGTCATCAACCTCATTGGTATGTTTTCTTGAGACACATTACTGTCATATTGAAATCTCATTCTACTTATGTCGACTTAATTTCAACAGGACGGGAGTTTGAAACAAGAAACTATGGGTTTGAAGAAGTAAACCATAATATGGCTGAACAACTTGCTATGGTATGCATTGTGTAAACATCCATTTTTCTTCCTGCTGCATGCTTTATGTAGACTATTGTTGCAAGGGCCATTGATATTAGGAGTAGATGCCTTGCAACCAGAATCAACTTGAGCTCTCGTCCTGTGAACTATGGCCCACCTGTTCTCGACCTGGGATTACATTCATAGACAAGGAAACTGTTCTGCTGGTTTGTGCTATGAGTGCTAGCTTTATCTTGGCATGATTAAGTATAGCTGTTATTCCAAATTGTACATGTTCAGATGACCGTGGCTTGGTTTCATCCAGTGTACTCCAGAGCACAAGATTTTGTAGCTTGGTGCTCTGACACATGATATTTTTGTTAAATTCTACTTTCTGTAACATGCAGTCTTACACTAATACTCTATATATTGACCAGCTACTAACAAGTTGTACTGGATTTTACACAGATATCCAAGGAGCATGGGGGTATCGTTAGATTTATACAGGTTTCTGCTTTAGGGGCATCAGCCTCTTCACCTTCTAGATTGCTTCAGGCAAAGGCTGCTGGAGAGGAATCTGTGTTAAAAGAATTTCCTGAAGTAAGAATCTTCTCTCAGTTTCGGCAACTATAGTTGCCATCATAGTTCTTGTTTCTGTACTATCTGAAGTTAGCAGTTAAATATTTCCCTTGTATGTAGTCAATGACTGCAACGACAATTTTGTCTTTATCCATCAACAGGCTACAATCATGAGGCCTGCAACCCTGATTGGCACGGAAGATCGGATTTTGAACAGATGGGCAATGTATGCCAAAAATTGGGGTTTCCTCCCACTAGTTGGTGGTGGATCTACAAAGTAATTGAGTTTGCTCTTTACTTCTATCATGAAATGATGTGCTCTATACTTCTTAGATGCTTCCACCAGCAGCTGAATTACTTGATGCAACATTTTGCAGGATTCAGCCTGTTTATGTTGTGGATGTTGCTGCTGCCATTGTCAACTCCCTCAAGGATGATGGCACCAGCATGGGAAAGACCTATGAACTCGGTGGACCAGATGTTTACACTATTCGTGACCTGGTAATTACCGTACACAACTGCTATGCAATAATAACTATGTTAAACTTGTATGATAAGATGATAATGCTGTGGTTGTTACAGGCTGAGTTGATGTTTGAAACAATACGCGAATGGCCAAGATATGTGAATCTTCCTTTTCCTATTGCACGGGTATGGATATAGATAGCAGCATGCTTAAGTTCAGACAAACTGAGGATCTGGTGGCCTACGTATTGACACTGCTGCTGTTCTTGTTTTGCAGGCTATTGCTACTCCAAGGGAATTGCTGCTAAACAAAGTGCCTTTTCCTTTGCCAACTCCCTCAAATTTCAATCTCGATCAGATCAATGCACTCTCTGTAGACAACCTAGTATCTGAAGATGGTAAGGCTACTGCCTACAAGCAATACAATGATCTCATTTTTTTACTCATGGCATTGGCTCACATTGTTGCCTGAAACAGCTCTCACTTTCGCGGACCTGGAAATCAAGCCTCACAAGTTGAAGGGATACCCAACCGAGTTCCTTGTCTGCTACCGGAAGGGTGGCCCATCTTTTGGTTCCACCGTCAGCGAGAAGATGGGGAGTGCAGATGTAGCACCCCGTTTCTGAAAATGCTGTAAAATTTATAATCATTTAGTTGAAGATAAGTTGTTGTGTTTGTCTCCTTGTCATCTGCGGTGGCAGGACTGATTTGATGCAAGCATTGGCCCATGTCCTTGTTTTCCTTATCAATAAGAAAAGGCACGGATGTATTGTGAAATTTTTGGATTGGAAATGCAAAAGTATACAGAATCATTGCTGCGGCGATGACACAATTGAGCGCTCTCAGAGTATAAATCTGATTGCTCCTATGGCTGAGCATTGTTTCAAATTATTTTGAAGGTTCAGTTTGCTGGTGAATATTTTATATTGTGTGTGTATTAGTATGTTTTTCTTGCAGTGCATAGCAACATTTATTTAGCACAGTATAGATTCATCATCAATCAGGTTGAGACAGTGAAATCCGGTGGATCATCCGCTCAAACAACAGGCCAGCGGAGCTAAGAAATGGGCTGCTGCATTGGCTTGTTGGACAGTGCTCGAACGTTCGTTTTAAGTCGATCGTCAGGAGATAACAATCCTCATGGGTCGGCGCTTCTACCCCTAGCGCCACCACCATTCCTACATCCATTACATAGTTAGGGCACACGAGGCATCAGTGAAAAAAAAAATCGGGCTCTGTGGAGCTCGGTCTCCATTTGGAGTTTCCGGAAAGGGCAATTCCCTCGTTAGGCGCGCGCGCTACAACTTGAACTGAACAAAATTCAGAAAGAAGAATGTGAACCTTTCATTTTGTTTTGTTGATGAAATGGTATGACAATTTTTTTTAGCTGTCTGTTACTGTCCCGCTTCCTTCGTGCTCTCCACCACATCACTGAAACTCCTCCCAATAATTGGGACGAGCGGGCAGGACACCACGCGCGCAGCCACCGCCACAGCCGCTGATCGTTGCACGGTCTACGGCGCTGACATGACAAACTAACAGGATCATGGACAACAGCTCCCGGTCTCAAAGTCGCGGCGCGGCGCAACGGAAATCACGCAACCTCTACTGGATCCGATGATGCGGAGATGGCGACGTCTGCATTTTAGCCGCTACGCTGGGCTGAGCTCTCCCGACGAGACCGACGGACGGAGCAGACGCGTTAGCCCTTGGAATTATCTGCCGGCGTGATGCATGCAACAACCGGTGAACGACGGCGAACGATGCCAATCAATCAATCATGCAGATGCAGGTTTCAGGTGTCACATAGTCCATGATTGCCGCTGCTTCCCCTGTGACAGCCGAAGCACTACTGGCCGCTAACCCTGTGCGGTTTCATAGGAAGGAGGAAGAAGAAATTAGTTAGTGGAACTGTATTATAAGCTTGGTCGGCAATTTCTTTATCTGCAATTCTCGAAATGCTGAGCACGGCCCTGGTTAGTAAGATTTTGTTGGTCGATGCTTATTTTATCATGCAATCCATGGATGTCATCCTTGCTAAGCAGTCGCGCTTTTTTTTTTTTTTGGCCGCAAGGCACCGATCTGTCATAGTCATCGTTCAGAAATTAAGTATGAGGATCACGTATATCTGCCTGCATCCTGGTCATTTTCCTAATTCTTTTTTGTCTGGTGCATGTTCATGTGGCGGTTAATTTTTTCCTTCTTTTGGTCATCCGCTTGCAGCAATTGATGAGAGGATTTGACTGTCTCTCGCCTGCTCTTTGCTTCTCCAAACGCGTTTACTCGCTCTCTTGCTTGCTGCATGCTCGCATCGATAGATTACATATATTATTCGTTTCCCCTTCCTCAGAAGATGCAGTTGCACATTGCTTTTTTTTTTTTTGACGGGGGAATAGAGATCTATTACTCAACTTGCACAGCAAGATCACTGGCAACAATGTTTGTTACACAACTGGGGGCAGAGTCCACCCAGTAAAAGTCAGACGCAGCTGACTTAACACCAACCTTTGCAAGCTCATGAGCTGCAGAGTTGCACGCACGACGGCAAAAGGAGAAACTAAAATTTTGAAACTCAGCAGCACATTTCTTCCTTGCCTCCATCGTCGATGGCCATAAGGCGGACCGGTCCAGCTCCTCACTTCTCAGCACTCGAACCAGATTTGAGCAGTCTGATTCAAAAATGACCTTTCTTGCGCCCACCACAGCAGCACCCTTCACAGCGGCGATGCAGGCCAGAGTCTCAGCGTGCAGGGGATCCCGGAGATGACTCAGCCTCCCAGCCCCTGCTGCAACAAACTCCCCCCGGTGATTGCGGATTATAAAACCCCAGCCACCAGTGCCTGTAGCCTCATGAAAGGCTCCATCAAAGTTCACCTTCATGAAGTTGCACATTGCTACTCTCTGAATAAAGTGGCAATTTTATCTGAGTCTAGGTATATACCTGTCCTGTCAACAAAAAAAAGTTTAGGTATATAACGCTTGTTTGTTTAGTTATGTTGGATCAGCTCACTTTCCATTGATCGCATCAAGGACTAATCGACGAAAGAAGAAAAAAGCATCGTCATCCTTAACGTCAAGCATGTTCAGTGATGGATATGCGAAGCATTGATTTGGAGCTGTACGTACCACTGCGGTGCTGATCACAACAAGCTAGCTTTCGCCTGTCGGATGCTTCCCACACAACAGCGTTTCAATAGCAAGCTAGCTATGTCTGCTTTGTATCTATATATTGCACATCTTTCGTGACAGACGAACGAAAGCAACTGAAAACCCTTTTAATGATCAATGCTAGAGGGGGCACTTAAATAATCACTTAAAGTGCAAATTAAACATGTAGTAGTACTTAACCAAGTTCTAGTTAGCTAACTAACACTGTTGTCCTTAGTTCATAAATCCATGTACATCATGAAGCTTGAACAAATGGAGGGGCACATAAAAAATGATCTAGGGCATATTTTTTCGATAAAGGATGCTTTATTACTTTTTAGAAGCAATTACATCCAGCCTCTGCATAACCAGGATGCACACAGCCGTTTATGAGTCTTAAGTCCAAAAAGATGCCAAACTAAAAAAGAACTAGGCGGAATACATATCGGAACGATGAAGTATATAACGCCTAAGGTGTGGGTGGAGCTTCAATCCGTAGACTATGCTGCCACCCATGTAGGGAAAAAGTATCCCTCGCCGTAGCCTCCAACCGTGTACAGACCTCCGTAAATAGGTCTCGGTTCTCCATGCGCCGAAGAGGTAACCACAAACGGAGAATACCCGTACATCCGTAGATGACCTGCAATAAAGAGCAATTTTTATCATTAAAAATCTTGTCATTTCTACTCAGCCAAAGCGCCCAGATAACTGCTAGCGCCCCCACCCTAAGAAGCAACTTGAACCTTGGATCTATACCATGAAGCCAATTGCCAAAGACATTGGCCACACTAGTAGGAGGATACAGGGTAGACGCTACTTGGATGACAGACCAAATAGATCTCGCGAATTGGCACTGGAAGAAAAGGTGTTTAATAGTTTCATCGTGATGACAAAAAACACATTGAGTACTTCCATGCCAATTCCGCTTAACAAGATTGTCTTTGGTGAGGATGACACCTCGACGAAGATACCATCCAAATATTTTTATTTTTAATGGTATCTTCATCTTCCAAATTTTCTTATTATTATCAACTCGGTAAATCGAATGAAGTATGGCGTTGTATAAAGATTTGACGGAGAAGGAGCCATCTACATGTAAATTCCACCTAAATTCATCCGGTTCGGGTGATAGATTAATATCCCCCAACCTTTGAATTAAGGCATTCCATGCCAAAAGCCTTTGTCCTAGCAAAACTCGTCTGAACGTCACATTCGGGGGAGATGTAGCCATTACTGTGGCAATGGTATCTCCTTTGCGACGAACGATACTATACAACGCAGGATACTGTTCACTTAGGGGTGCATTGTCTAACCAAGCATCCTCCCAGAACCGTATTTGTGCTCCATTCTTAATTGAGAAAGTTCCATGGCGGAAAAAGACATTCTTTGTCGCCATTAGACCAGCCCAGAAGTGTGAATCCCCAGGTTTTCAAACCACTTGGGATAACGTCTTAGAACCGATATATTTTCTCCGAAGAATAGTTTGCCAGATCCCATCCTCGGTAAGGAGCTTAAAAAGCCATTTACCCAGCAGAGCTGAATTCTTGACCTCGAGGTCATGAACTCCAAGCCCGCCTTGATCTTTGGGACTACAAACTATACTCCATTTAACCAGACGATATTTCTTTTTCTCACTGTCCCCTTGCCAAAAGAATCTGGATCGATAATAATCGAGTTTGTGCAGAATTCCTTTTGGTAATAGGAAGAATGATAACATATACAGTACCATATTTGTCAGTACCGAATTAATGAGTACCAATCTTCCTCCCAGGGACAGCAATTTACCTTTCCAACTACTAAGACGCTTCTGTAATCTTTCTTCCACTATTTTCCATTCAGCAATCGTAAGTCTCCGATAATGAATCGGAATACCCAAATAGCGAATAGGAAATTGGCCTTGCCCGCAACCAAACAACTCGTATATAGAGCTGTATCATCTTGGGCATCACCGAAGCAGAACAATTCACTTTTATGGAAATTGATTTTCAATCCCGACAATTGCTCAAAAGCCGCCAAAATTAATTTCAGGTTGTGAGCTTTTTCGAGATCATGATCCATAAACAGGATTGTATCGTCGGCGTATTGAAGGATAGATAAACCACCATCAACAAGATGTGGAATCACACCTTCAATCTGACCATCAGACTTGGCCCGCTCTATGAGTATAGCCAGCATATCCGCCACAATGTTGAATAACATTGGTGATAACGGATCTCCTTGGCGTAACCCTTTTCGTGTTTGGAAATAATGGCCGGTGTCATCATTAACCCGAATTGCCACACTACCTCCATACACGAAATCATTTATTAAAGCGCGCCATTCAGGAGAAAAACCTTTCATCCTGAGTGTCTGTTGTAAGAAAGACCACTTGACCTTGTCATAGGCCTTTTCAAAATCTAATTTTAAAATGACCCCATTTAATTTCTTAGAATGCATCTCATGTACCGTCTCATGCAAAACCGCCACTCCATCAAGGATATTTCTTCCTTGCATGAAAGCAGTTTGTGATGGTTGAACGACATGATCGGCAACCGTATTAAGTCTAATGGTGGCCACTTTCGTGAAAATCTTGAAACTTACGTTTAAGAGGCAAATAGGTCTATATTGTTGAATCCTTTCTGCCTCATTAACTTTCGGTAACAAGATTATTTCACCAAAATTTAGACGAAATAGTTCTAGTTGTCCTATATGCAGAGCACTGAACAAATCTAAAAGATCCGCTTTAATAGTATCCCAGAAAGTTTGATAAAACTCCGCTGGAAAGCCATCGGGACCCGGTGCTTTGTTGCATTCCATTTGGAAAATCGCCTTCTGCACTTCTTCCTCAGAGTACGGTGCAGTTAGTAAGCCATTTTCTTCTATAGAAACTTGGGGTATATCAGGTGTTAAGTCCTCATTTAGAGAGAAGGAACTTTCATCCGGAGGACCAAACAAGCCTTTATAATAATTAGTAATGTAAGATTTGAGTTGCTCATGGCCTTCAATCAACCCTTCATCTTGAATAAGAGAGTGAATACGTTTTTTCCGATGTCTCCCATTGGCTATGCCATGGAAATATCGCGTATTTGAGTCTCCTTCCAAAATGAATTGGGCTTTGGAACGTTGATACCATTTGAGTTCCTCTTCGCGAAGAAGACTCGCCATCTGCGCATTGGACTGGTTCTTAAGTTCAATCTCATGCGTAGACAACGGTCTTACCTCAGCAACCGCCTCTAGCTCATCAATCACAGATGATAAGCGAGCCTTCTCTTTTTTGAGGAGACCAGCTGTATGGGCAGCCCAACCAGAGAGATGTTTGCGCATTGCCCGCATTTTATTATTCCATCTCAAGATTGCAGTGGTACCCCCAACTGGCCTCTCCCAAACCGTCTTAACCATCTCATGGAACCCTTCTCTATGTAACCAGCCAAGTTCAAATTTGAAAGGCCGCTTACAAACAGGTCGGGGATTCCCAGTAGTTAAGAGGATAGGAGCATGGTCAGACAATTTTTCAATACGTTCTAGTGCACGGACATACACCATAGGGTATTTATCTTCCCATTCGGTATCCATCAACACGCGATCTAGCTTTTCGTATGTGGGCTCAGGCAAGCTGTTGGCCCAAGTAAACTGTCGACCGGACATAAACACCTCTCTTAAGTCAAGGCTATCAATGACAGCATTAAACAAGAAAGGCCAATGTCCATCAAAAGACCTTTACTTTTCTCATGAGGAAATCTTAGTAAATTAAAATCCCCTCCAATCAAAATCGGGTAGGGATTATCTTTAGAAAGATTTACCAACTCACGTAAAAAGTCAGCCTTAAAAGCATCTTGGGCGGCACCATACACAGCAACCAGACTCCAAGTGAAACCGTCGGCTTTATTCTGGATGTCGAGCTTAATGTGATACTCTCCATCAGAACTAGCTAGAACAGTCATGGTGTCAATGCGGACGCCAAGTAAAATGCCCCCAGACCTACCACGAGGCGGGCGAGAAAACCACTGAAAGTTAATCCCACCAGATAACCGGTCTAGGAAACTTTGTGAGAAATGTCGTCTACCCGTCTCTGATATGGCAATAAAATCTAAATCATAGTCTCTACAACCATCGGCAATATGAGAATGCTTAGCCAAGTCTCCAAGACCTCTGCTATTCCGAAACATGCCATTCATCGAGAGACTGTTTTAGATTTAGAACCCTTGCTATATCGACGAGACTTCTTTCCAGCAGACGACCGAGAACCTCGTGTTGAAGCATTTAGATCATAAACTGAACTAAGCTCCGAGTGTTCTAAGTCGACTTCTGAAATATTACCAATGATAGCTGAGAGAAGCTGACCATCTAGGATGTCATCCTCTTCATCATCATCTATCACGGAAGTTTCAAGCACCGTGGAGTCATTCGGAACAACCGTTAAACGGTCAAGTTCTGTTTGTCTCAACACATTAGCCGAAACCGAGATCTCATCAGACGTAGTACCCAACGAGACCCCTAGACTACTCAAATTAGAAGAAATGCGAGAATCTGAAAAAGAAGTAAAAGACTTGGATGGTTGTTTCATACCAGCCGTGTCGAGGTTCTTCTCCGCCTTTCGTCGCATGGCCCGCTGCATGACGTCCTCGTCCGTCGCCCCCGACCCATCCTCCGCAAGCGCGTACCTCCCACTCCGTCTCACCGTCGGCTGAACGACAGGAGGAGGACTAGCGGGAGGTGGCATCTGCAGGATGGGGACCGGTGAAGGTGAAGACGAAAGCCGTGAAGACCCAACCGTGGACGGAGATACAGCCGGCGTTCCAGGGGTAGACGTCGGTGTAGATTGTATCATATTAGTATAGTTCGGCTCAGTTGGATTGACTGGTTGATTTGTACCGGCTGGCCAGATAAACGTGGTAGGTCATACAACATTTCTTGGGCTACCTGTTGAGTAAAAGAAAAGCTTCCCGTGATTGGCGGAGTAACCACATTGTTAGGCACGATACCATGATACATAGATTAAGACCTTGTAATTGTAAGGTCAAGCAAGTGGTTGCCTCCTCATGGTACATGCATGCAAGTGTACGTCGAGTAGGCAGATATACTACTCCCTCTCTGTTCACAATTATTTCACGTTCTGAGTTTAATTAAACTTTGTAAACTTTGATTAGATATTTAGGAGAAACATCAACATCCACAATATAAAACATATTGTAATAGGATTATCATAAAGTTTATTTTCATATTATATGTACTAGCTATTGTAAATATTGATAATTTTCTTATATCCTTGTTTAAATTTTGCAAAGTTTAACTTTAATTAAACCTAGAACGTGAAGTAAATAAAAACGGAGGGACTATATGGTAGTCCCTTGATTTCACTTCAACGTATTGAAAAGGATTTTTCCCAAGATTTTCCTTTGAGGGAGGGATTACTACTACGTTTATCCACCACACTATTTAGGGAACCCTTTCATCCTCGGAGCCCAACCATCGTGGAGTAAAGATTTGCGATCGTGTTGGGAGACTCCAATTAAATTTTGGAGATTGCTCCAACCTTATGTGTAAATATTCCGATCGCCGTCTTCAAGGCCACCACTTAGTGCATTGTGTTATTGTCTGTGTGGCGAGACCACATGGACAATAATGTGAGCTTTTGTGGTGTTGGTGGACTTTGTGTTACCACACCTTTCCAACGAAGATGTGTTTCCCTCAAAGGAAAGGGCTCTGAGAATACATCCGTGTCTCCGTAAGAACAAACTCCAAGCCTGTTTGCATATACTTTGAGAATGTGAGTATATTTGATACACATGATGGTGGAGGTAGATTAAAGGCCATAAATATACCGCGAGAAATTCGCATGATAAAAGTCGAAAAACAAATGTGTATGGTTCCCTTGTAGACGGGCAAATGACATGCGAAAAAACAAATGCTGTGTTACTTCCCCATGGTCACAATCGATCATAGTGACAACATGTTTTGTCTTGCTGAATAGAAAATAGTCGAGGAAAGACTACAAGAGCAACTTAGTAATTGGAAAAGAAAATTATATCTCTGGGTGGAAGATTAGTCCTCATAAATTTAGTACTCCCTCATATGGTACTATATATGATCTCTTTCTTCCATTTGACTAAAGGAGTTCTGCATAGACTAGACTATTTCAGATGTAGATTCTTTTGGCAAGAAGATAGTGAGAAAAATAAGTACATGTTGACTAAATAGAGTGTCGTTTGTCGTCCAAAAAGATCAAAAACAAAGACTTGCTTGGAAAATGGCTGGCTAGATTGTTAACCCAGGATGGTGTATGATAAAATTTGTTACGGAGAAAGTATGTTAACTCAAAAGTGTTATCTCGGGTTATTTGTGTAAGGGTATTTTACCCTTATCCATTATTTTGGTAACAATGACACCGTGCTAGAGTATTTGGCCTAATATGTTTATAAGGATAATCTCAGGTATTAGGCAAAGAGGCATAAATGGTGTATCAAAGGAACAAGAAGGCTAAAGGAGACCCCCCACTTCAACAACAATCGAAAAGGGGTCTACAGCAGAAATCCGGTCTGCAGCCCGGTTGGACCGGCCCACAGACCGGCGGCCCCGGCGTGCTGCCCGGTCGACCGGTCGCCAACCGGGCGCCAACCGGCTCCTGGACGACGCAAAGCTGGTCCGGCCTACCGCCCGGTCAGCCGGCCTACAGACCGGCGGGTCCGGCGCACAGTCCGGTCGGCCGGTCGCCAACCGGTCGCCAACCGGCCGCCAACCGGGCGCCAACCGGAGGAGCCCCTGGACGACGAAAAGCAGCTCCGGTCCCTGGTCCGGTCCGACCGGCCTCTGCACCGGGCCATCCGGTCCCTGGTCCGGTTGACCGGGTTTGTCGAAGAAAAGCTGAGGTGGCAAGTGGCCAACGGCCATATTTCGAAGAACACTATAAATAGTCCTTCTCCTACCTCTAGACAGTTAGGCACTACACTACAAGCTGTTCTTGAGCTCCTTCTCTCATACTCCATTATTTTTTTTTCGATCAAGGAGCATAGCCCCAGCCTCTGCATCCAAAGGATGCACACAGCTTTTTCCTTTATTAAATTATTCGCAATGCCTTCCAAGGGGAATACAAAGATCAACTCGAAGCCACCTTCTTAGCGACAACTCGCTATACCTACAATGAAGGGGGGACCATGAACAAGGCCATACTCCCTGACGGTACACCAACACACATCATCCAAGAAGCAAAATCCTGTGGGTGCGCCATTGCCCACTACACAGAGTTCGCCACCGCCATCAATCTCGAACCCATCTCCAAGCGAGATCAATGCATTGACCATGCCATGCCTGCCGTAGATGTCACCAAAACACCAAACAGCTCCACCATCCTGCACGCGTCCAACAATCCTCGCCCGTCTTCAATACCCCGCAGCTCCACGCCGCCGAGAAACATCGACGACAACGTGGTAGAAGAACACCACTCCACCAAAAACCACCGCCATCTAGCCACTACTCCAAAAACGATGCCTCAGGAGGTAACACGGCGCAGAGTGCGCCGTCATCGTCCGATCCTGGCTGGATCTAGGGTTTCCCCAAAAGCCTCAGATCTCCCTCCTCCTCCACCCAAACTCAAATCCCTCCGGGGAAACGATAGAGGAGGACCCGATCTACCGTTCTACCAAGCCAAATCTCATTCCCCTTGTATTCATCAAGAAGCTTGCTTCCTAGGGTTCCTTGGAAACCCTAGGTGGGCAAGAGGAGTCCAGAAGCATCCGGGCAAGATTGTGAAGGTTTGGAGGCTACCTCAAAGTCTACCACAAGTGAGAGAGCTATTCCTTCGTGGGATAGGCTCCGGAGAATAGGGTGAGCCTTCGTGGTGCGGGGAATCCTTCGTGGGACCTCCACTCCTCCAAACGTGGCGTACCTTGTTGCAAAGCAAGGGAACACGGGAATACATCCTCGTCTCCGCGTGCTATCAGTTATCTCTAACCGAACTCCTTACTTGTGATTTAACCGCACTGTGAGAGCCTTCATGCTCGAGTTAGTTGTATCCTCATATAGGTTGCTTCACCTAGTTTGCATTAGGCTCACCTTTATATTCCGCAAAGCCTAATATTGCAAAGAAAGAATTAAAATCTGTAGAAACCTATTCACCCCCTCTAGGTTTACCATCTCTATACTTTCAATTGGTATCAGAGCCTGGACTCTTTTTAAGGGCTTCACCGCCTTAAGAGTGAGATGGATAAACTATTCGAGGGTCTAGATGATGACTCTAACCTTTCGGTTAAAGAAATGAAATCTAGACTCTTGGCATATGATGCCGAGAAGAAGAAAAAGGAGGATGAACTACAAAGCCAAATGGCAGAAATGTCTGCCATGCTTAAGAACCTAACTGCTAGTGGAGCTCCTAGTGGGGCTTCGGGCTCTAAGGAAACTTACCATGAAGTTAACCATGACTATCCCAGAAACACTTCACCCATGCCTCATATAAACCATAGTGGGACCGTTCCCCATTTTGATGGAACTCACTTTCCACATTGGAAATCTTCTATGGAATCTCATATTGGCAGCTGCAGTGTGGAGCTATGGGAGATCATTCTTCATGGATACCGGGAGCCACAAGATCCCGTTCGGTTGACCTCCACCGAGTTCTACAACCGTCAACTCAATGCCTCCGCACGTGACAAGATTAGAAGTGGCATCAATCGCAAGCTCCTTGATCAAGTCAATGACATCGGCTCCGCTAAAGAGTTGTGGGATCGAATCGTAGTACTCCAAGAGGGAACCGATTTGATCCAATCAGCTCTTTATGAGACCGCAAAGCAAGAAGCCCACCGAGTTCATGATTCGTGAAGGAGAATCCGTGGCCGATGCCTATGCAAGGCTTGGTGCTCTTAGAGTAAGGATCAAGGGACTTGGTGTTGAGAAGTATGATGACGGTTTCGAGATGAATGAAGGATTCATAAAGTCCAAGGTCATTGCTATGATTGCTATCAAGCAAGAAGACACCAACCTTGCACTCAACTTGCAAATCATGACCAAGAGTGCTGATCTGAACTCCGATGATCTAGTCTCCTATGTGGCCGCCAATGAAAACATGGCCAAGGCAGGAAAAAGGCTCATGGCAATGAACCGTGTTGATGAAGCCTCGCACAACCATGAAGCGTCACACAACCTCGCTCTCAAAGCTAGAGCTGACCATGGAGGAGAAGAAGAATATGTAATTGAAGAAGATGAGGAGATGACCTCAACTAGTGACATCGCTACCGACTTTGCCTTCTTTGCCAAGAAGTACAATGGAAAGTTGCCAATGCTCCTCAATGACAAGAAGAAGAAGAAGAGAACTTGCTACAATTGTGACGAAGAGAGCCACTTTGCAAATGAGTGCCCTTATGAGAAAAGGGTAGACAAGCCAAAGTTCATCAAAGGGGTCAAGACAAGATTGAAGCCAAACCCAATCAACGATCGATACAAGAGGAACAAGGGAAGAGCCTTTGTTGGGGCCGAGTACTTGTCCGGTGAAGAAGAGGAAGATGAGGAGAAGGAGGCCGGAGTGGCCGGCTTGGCTTTCTCTAAGCCCGGGTCAGTCTTCACATATGACTACTCCAAGGATTACTCCACGGAGAATGATGTTGGTTCTTCCTTCATGGCAAGAACAACTCAAGATGATGACTCCGATGACTCTACCTCATCTACAATCGTTGGCTCTTGTCTTATGGCAAGAGAAACCAAGGTAATGGAACCCCCACCTTCTTTATCTAGTGTCCTTGATGATGAAGCTGAAAATCAAGAAGAATTAACTGTGCTTAAGGAACTTTACAATGTTAGATGCACCCTTCGTGGTGAAGCTCTTGTCAAATTTGATTTCTTGATGGACTCTCTCAAAGAAAAGGATGAGTCCATTGAGGAATTAGAATATCATTTGAATGATAAGGAAAGGAGATTCAATCTCCTAAGACAAGAGCTAAAAACCGAAAGGTGCATATCTCAAGGTCTTAAGCAACAAATTGAAACTTATGAACTAGATAAAGTTAAGGATCTTGAAACTATTGAAAGGGCTCAATCATTGACCCAAGAGCTTAATGCCTCAAAGGAGGAGCTTGAAGTTGCTCATGCTTCTCTCACTAGGGATCTTGACCACCTTGAAAGAGCTAACAAGCTTGTCAAGGATGAGCTCAAGAAACTTGGAAAGAACCATGACCTACTCCAAGAAACCTACTCTAAAGCTCTTGAATCAATGAATGATTCTATTGTTGATAAAGATGTTGCTAGTTCCTCCACCACCTTTACTAGTGAGCATGCTAAGCTTGTTGCGGAACATGTTCGTTTACAAGAGGAACTATCTTTGCATGTTGAGACCAACACATATCTTGAATCTTTGGTAACCAAATATGGTCTCAACTATTATCCTAATGAATCGTCTTGTGAGCAAGCAACTACTCTTGAGGAGAATGTTAGGTTGAAGAAAGAACTTGCCAAGTTCACCACAACCAAGAATAAGATGGGATTGGATGACCTCTTGAGTAAGCAAAGGTCAAACAATCAAAAGTATGGACTTGGGTATGATCCCAATCCCTACAAGAAGAACAACTACAAGAAAGAGAAGCCCGCTCAAGAAAAGAACAAGAAGGTCACTAATGATGGCAAAGCCCCAAAGGGCAAAGCCACTAGTGGTGACCGCACGGGGCCAAACAATCACTATGCTTTATTTGTTGATTATTATGGTGATGTTTATGCTAACTATGTTGGTCCTCGTAATGGCTATGCTTATAGAGAGGGTACTCGATTTGGGTACCAAAAGATCTTGTTGCCATGACTAGGGAACCCATTAATCAATGGGTTCCTAAATCCTCTACTTGATTTTGTAGGGGTATTCCTCCGGTGGTCCAAAATGGGTGTTTGATAGTGGATGCACCAATCATATGACCGGAGGAAGAGGTGTGCTTGACCAATTCATTGAAGATATTAACAAAAAGTCAAGCATCACCTTTGGTGACAACTCAAAGGGAAAGGTACTTGGGTATGGCAAGGTGGCAATCTCTAAGGACTTGTGCCTTGAGACGGTCATGCTTGTTGAACACCTTGGTTATAACTTGCTTTCTATATATCATCTTGCCGATGCCAGTTATAATTCATATTTTACTAAGTATTATGTGCAAGTTTTTAGGAGTGACAATCTCAAATTGGTCCTTGTTGGATATGTGGAGAACAACCTTTACGTGGTTGACCTCTCGAAAGAGAGCCCCTCTCCCTCCACATGTCTAATGGCGGCCAAGCATGACGAAGGTTGGTTGTGGCATCGCCGCCTTGGTCATGTTAACATGAGGAATCTTAAACAACTCCTAAAGGGTGAGCACATTGTTGGACTAACCGGCATTTCTTTTGAGAAAGATCGTGTATGCAGTGCATGTGTAGCCGAAAAACAACTCAAGAAGAAACATCCTATCAAGAGTATCGTCACCACATCTAGGCCTTTGGAGCTCCTTCATTTGGATCTCTTTGGGCCATCACACTATGATACTCTTGGTGGGAGCAACACTACAAGAAAAGTTGCCATGGCCGACGAAATTGAAGTCGCGCCGTGGTTGCTGGTGTACCATGGCCGACGATTTTTGGTCTGTCCGTTGTGCATGTGAAAACTTTTTTTCTCGTTTTTGAGGCCACCTAGCCCGACGAAAGCGGCCAAAACGTCGCGTATGGTGGCCCGGGACGTGGTGCATCGCGAATTCTCGGGTTCGCCGGCCGAGTCAACGCAAATCCGCACCGCCCGGGGATGTAGGGCCCGGATGGCAGCCTCTCTAGCATTATTTTTTTTCTCGATCGCGCCATCTCGTTCAACACTCTCCGATCGAGCCGTTTACGATGCGGGATCATGGGTCCCGCTTGTCATCCTCTATGAACCAAATTTCTTTCTTTTCTTGGATTTTTTTGACCCCCGATTTCTGGCTACTTCCTTTTTCTTTTGATCCCTTGCCGCCTTGGAAACCTTGAGACCGCTGCTGCTAAATGGGACCCGCATGTCATCCTCTATGAGCAATCAACTTTCTTTTCTTGGAGTTTTTTTTGGCACCTCATATTTGGTCACTTGCCTTTTTTTTCGATCCCCGCCGCCTCTCAAACGGTGATACCGCTCGTTGCTAAATGGGACCCGCATGTCATCCTCTATGTACTATAAAACTTTCTTTTCTTGGATTTTTTTGGCACCTCATATTTGGTCACTTGCCTTTTTCTTTCGATCCCCTGCCGCCTCTCAAACGGTGATACCGCTGCTGCTAAATGGGACCCGCATGTCATCCTCTATGTACTATAAAACTTTCTTTTCTTGGATTTTTTTTTGGCACCTCATATTTGGTCACTTGCCTTTTTCTTTCGATCCCTTGCCGCCTCTCAAACGGTGATACCGCCGTCTGCTAAATGGGACCCGCATGTCATCCTCTATGTACTATAAAACTTTCTTTTCTTGAATTATTTTTGGCTCCCGATATTTGGTCACTTGCCTTTTTCTTTCGATCCCCTGCCGCCTCTCAAACGAGTGAGACCAGCTGCGGCCTAAATGGGACCCGCATGTCATCCTCTATGAGCAATCAACTTTCTTTTCTTGGAGTTTTTTTGGCACCTCATATTTGGTCACTTGCCTTTTTCTTTCGATCTCATGCCACGTTTGAAACGTTGAGGAACCTGCTGGCTCATGGGACCCGCATGTCATCCTCTATGTGCTATAAAGTTTCCTTTGTTGGATTTTTTTTCACCCTCTGATTTTTGGCTTGCCTTTTTCTTTTGATCCCCGCCCCCTTTGAAACGTTGAGTAAGTCGTTGGCTCAAGGGACCCGCATGTCATCCTCTATGTCCATCAACTTTCTTTTCTTGGATTTTTTTTCACCCCCTAATTACTAGCTACTTTCTTTTTCTTTTGATCTCAAGCCGCATTACAAACATTGAGACCGCTGCCGCAAAATGGGACCCACATGTCATCCTCTATGTACAATAAATCTTGGATTATTTTTGGCTCCCGATATTTGGTCACTTGCCTTTTTCTTTCGATCTCATGCCACCTTTGAAACGTTGAGTAAGCTCGCTGGCTCATGGGTCCCGCATGTCATCCTCTACGAACAATAAAAGTTTCCTTTCTTGGAGTTATTTTTGACCCCTAATTTCCGGCTATTTGCCTTTTTCTTTTGATCCCCTGCCCCCTTTGAAACGATGAGGACGTCGTTGGCAGTGTCGGTCCCACATGTCATCCTCTATGAACAATAAAAGTTTCCTTTGGTGGATTTATTTTTGACCCCTAATTAATTTCTGGCTATTTCCTTTTTTTTCTTTTGATCCCCGCCGCCTTGGAATTGTTGAGAATGCTCTGCCGCCTCATTTTTCTTTTGGTCCTGTGCCGCCTTGGAAACGTTGAGACCGTCTGCTACAAAATGGGACCCGCATGTCATCCTCTATGTACAATAAAGTTTCTTTTCTTGGATTATTTTTGGCTCCCGATATTATGTCACTTGGCTTTTTCTTTCGATCTCATGCCGACTTTGAAACGTTGAGGATGTCGCTGCCTCATGGGTCCCGCATGTCATCCTCTCGTAACGATAAATGTTTCCTTTTCTTCTATTTTTTTACCAACTGATTTTTGGCTTTTTTTTATTTTCGATCCCCCGCCGCCTTTGAAACGTTGACGACGCTGCCGGCTCATGGGTCCCCGATGTCGACCTCCCCGTACAAGAAACATGTGATATTTTATTTTGCGGACAATAAACGTTGTATTTCGCTCCGAGCTATTGCAAACGGATAAATTAAATCTTTATATCTCGCATAAACAAACTTATATGTTGAATCTCCTTGTTTTTTGTTTTTGCGAAGCATAGGACTTTCCTGTTTTTTTTTTGAGAAAAATCCGACCTTTCCTCGTTTTGGAGTGGGCTGAAATTGTACGAGTCAAAAGGCCCGGCGAGGATAGTTCGAAGGCCCAGATGTCCAGATACAGCCCAATTGAAATCTTTCTTTTCTTGGATTGTTTTTCACACCCTGATTTCTGGCTACTTCATTTTTCTTTCGGTCCTGTGCCGCCTTGGAAGCGTTGAGACCGCTGCTACAAAATGAGACCCGCATGTCATCCTCTATGTACAATAAAGTTTCTTTTCTTGGATTATTTTTGGCTCCTGATATTATGTCACTTGCCTTTTTCTTTCAATCTCATGCCGACTTTGAAACGTTGAGGAAGCTGCCGGCTCATGGGTCCCGCATGTCATCCTCTATGAACAATAAAAGTTTCCTTTGTTGGATTTATTTTTTTCCCCTAATTTCTCGGCTATTTGCCTTTTTCTTTTGATCCCCTGCCCCCTTTGAAACGATGACGACGCTAGTCGGCAAGTCGGTCCCACATGTCATGCTCTATGAACAATAAAAGTTTCCTTTGATGGATTTATTTTTTACCCTAATTAATTTCTCGGCTATTTCCTTTTTTCTTTTGATCCCCTGCCGCCTTGAAATAGTTGAGGATGCTGCTCGCCTCATGGGTCCCGCATGTCATCCTCTCGTAAAGGTAAATGTTTCTTTTCTTGAATTTGTTTACCAACCGATTTTTGGCTTATTTTTCTTTCGATCTCCTCGCCACCTTTAAAACGTTGACGACGCTCGGCTGGCTCATGGGTCCCCAATGTCAGCCTCCCCATACTGCAAATCCTCTTTCTGCAAAGGTTGTATTTCTAGATAGATAAGGTGGATTCGAATCGCCATGGTTCGTGCAACTGAGTTAGCCTTCTTGCACTGATTAATGGAAGTAGTGTATAGCAAGGTCAAGACATGTGGCTCGGTGTAATGAATCTATTTGAATCATGTTGTGGGTTCAATCTGATAGTTCTCTAATAGGTCAGCCAAAATAGAAATTAAGTTTTTTTCTAAAACGGAAATGCAAATTAAGATGAACACAAACATTAGTTATCATAATAGCTGATCATACATACATACTTGCTAAGAGCAAAAGCTTGCCAGAGTTTTACCACCCATACAATTAATTAGCGGCTCGTATAAGATAACCTTATATAAGTATAACTACAAATGCATTTGCTAAGGGCTCATGGGGCAACAGAACTAGACAACCGCGAACTTTATGACCAAGCATGTCACAGCGGCATCGAAAGATCTTGACCTTCAACTTTGATCCAATGCGAAGTTTGGCACCGTCAATGAACTTTTTCCACCTGGAAGTAACAGCCAAGCGGCCATCTGTGGGACTGACGGAGTACCGTCCCTCCACGGTGAGACCTTCACTCTCCATGACGAGGGATATCTTGCCCCTTCGGCCAGCATTGAGATCCTTGTAGATAATTTTAGGCAATTTCTGATTCAAAGCAAGAGATACCACCAAAAATTAGTCAATGGCACCAATGCACTGAACCATGTGAGACTTTGAGCAGAGAAGACATCAAGATAAGAGCGGTTATGCTGTCATATACTCACGAACATAGCCTTCAGATGCGTCCTGGTCACCACACGGGTGGCCACAGCAATGAGCTGAGACCTCGGTGATCCGGGTCGGGGCGGTGCGAGAGCCTGGGCTGGTACACGAGCCGGTGCCGATGCGGGAGACTGCCGGGCGGGTGCGATGAACGGTGCCTCTAGAGGAACCGGTGCCGATGCAGAGACTCGTTGGGCGGGTGCGTAGAACGGTGCAGCTAGAGGAACCGGTCGTCGATGCGGTGAGCCTCGCTGGGCAGGTGTAGTATATGGGGCCTCTACGAGGAACCAATGCTGATGTAGGGGACCGCTGGGTAGATGCAAGAACGGAGCCAGTACAGAACCGGTGCTAATGCGAGGAGAGTGGGAAGCCGGTGCGGTCTGCCGGTGTGGTTGCCCTTTGTGACATCCGCTCATGTTCCATCGGGGGATCTCGCAGCTTTGATCATGTTAAACCTAGCAAGCTAGAACAGAGGGAATGGTTTAGAACAACTGGTCAGAACAGTTATCAAAAGATATGAGTAGAAAAAAGTTACATATTATATATTTGGAAGTGTCTCCAACTCTGTAGCGATTACGTATATCTGCCCGTTTGAGTTTCTGATCCTCAGCTCGTCGCCCTTCTTCAGACCGGAGTCAAAAGCAAACTTTCTCCAATCATGTCCATACAAATATGTGATGGCCTGCGTCTTGTAGACATACACCTCATAGACCGTGTAGGTGTTCATCAATTTTCCATTGCCATGCATAGTGAAAGACCCTTCATGCGGACACATCTGGTTAATCATTGGACGAAGTTCACAAGGTACAGTTGCTGGCGTGTAGTTGACGTGGGAGTTAGAAATCTTTGTGGTGTAACTTTTCTTCAGATCCCCGGCAACGGCGCCAGAAATTTAGCTTGATACGCGTAGATGCACACGTCCGTTGGCAACCCCAAGTGGAAGGTATGATGCGTATAGAAGCAAGTTTCCCTCCGTATGAAACCAAGGTTTATCGAACCAGGAGGAGCCAAGAAGCACGTTGAAGGTTGATGGTGGCGAAATGTAGTGCGGCGCAACACCAGGGATTCCGGCGCCAACGTGGAACCCGCACAACACAACCAAAGTACTTTGCCCCAACGAAACAGTGAGGTTGTCAATCTCACCGGCTTGCTGTAACAAAGGATTAACCGTATTGTGTGGAAGATGATTGTTTGCAAGAAAACAGTAAAGCAAGTATTGCAGTAGATTGTATGCAATGTAATTAAAGAATAGGACCGGGGTCCACAGTTCACTAGAGGTGTCTCTCCCATAAGATAAAAGCATGTTGGGTGAACAAATTACAGTCGGGCAATTGACAAAATAGAGAAGGGCATAACAATGCATATACATGATATGATAAATATAGTGAGATTTAATTGGGCATTACGACAAAGTACATAGACCGCCATCCAACCGCATCTATGCCTAAAAAGTCCACCTTCAGGTTATCATCCGAACCCCATTCGCTATTAAGTTGCAAAGCAACAGACAATTGCATTAAGTGTGGTGCGTAATGTAATCGACAACTACATCCTTAGACATAGAATCAATGTTTTATCCCTAGTGGCAACAAGACATCACAACCTTAGAACTTTCTCGTCACTCGTCCCAGGTGTCAATGAAGGCATGAACCCACTATCGAGCATAAATACTCCCTCTTGGAGTTAAGAGCAAAAACTTGGCCAGAGCCTCTACTAGTAACGGAGAGCATGCAAGATCATAAACAACACATAAGTAATAGATTGATAATCACCATAACATAGTATTCTCTATCCATCGGATCCCGACAAACACAACATATAGAATTACAGGTAGATGATCTTGATCATGTTAGGCAGCTCACAAGATCCAACAATGAAGCACAATTAGGAGAAGACGACCATCTAGCTACCGCTATGGACCCATAGTCCAGGGGTGAACTACTCACTCATCACTCCGGAGGCGATCATGGCGATGAAGAGTCCTCCGGGAGATGATTCCCCTCTCCGGCGAGGTGCCGAAGGCGATCTCCCGAATCCCCCGAGATGGGATTCGCGGCGGCGGCGTCTCCGGAAGGTTTTCCGTATCGTGGCTCTCGGCATCGGGGGTTTCGCGACGGAGGCTTTAAGTAGGCGAAAGGGCAGCCTCGGAGGGGGTCACGGTGGGGCCGCACACTAGGGCGGCGCGGCCGGGCCCGGGCCGCGCCGCCACCATGTGTGGGCCCCACGTGGCCCCTCTCCGACGGCTCTCGGGTGTTCTGGATGCTTCCGGGCAAAATAGGAACCTGGGCGTTGATTTCGTCCAATTCCGAGAATATTTCCTTACTAGGATTTCTGAAACCAAAAACAGCAGAAAACAACAACTGGCTCTTCGGCATCTTGTTAATAGGTTAGTTCCAAAAAATGCATAAATACGACATATAATGTGTGTAAAACATGTAGATATCATCAATAATGTAGCATGGAACATAAGAAATTATCGATACGTTGGAGACGTATTAGCATCCCCAAGCTTAGTTCTGCTCGTCCCGAGCAGGTAAAACGATAACAAAGATAATTTCTGAAGTGACATGCCATCATAATCTTGATCATAATATTTGTAAACATATGTAATGAATGCAGCGATCAAAACAATGGTAATGACATGAGTAAACAAGTGAATCATAAAGCGAAGACTTTTCATGAATAGTACTTCAAGACAAGCATCAATAAGTCTTGCATAAGAGTTAACTCATAAAGCAATAAATCAAAGTAAAGGTATTGAAGCAACACAAAGGAAGATTAAGTTTCAGCGGTTGCTTTCAACTTATAACATGTATATCTCATGGATAGTGTCAACATAAAGTAATATAACAAGTGCAATATGCAAGTATGTAGGAATCAATGCACAGCTCACACAAGTGTTTGCTTCTTGAGGTGGAGAGAGATAGGTAAACTGACTCAACAATAAAAGTAAAAGAAAGGTCCTTCAAAGAGGAAAGCATCGATTGCTGTATTTGTGCTAGAGCTTTTATTTTGAAAACATGAAACAATTTTGTCAACGGTGGTAATAAAGCATATGAGTTATGTAAATTATATCTTACAAGTTGCCAGCCTCAGGCATAGTATACTAATAGTGCCCGCAACTTGTCCTACTTAGCTTGGACTACCGGATCTTCGCAATGCACATGTTTCAACCAAGTGTCACAAAGGGGTACCTCCATGCCGCCTGTACAAAGGTCTAAGGAGAAAGCTCGCATTTTGGATTTCTCGCTTTTGATTATTCTCAACTTAGACATCCATACCGGGACAACATGGACAACAGATAATGGACTCCTCTTTAATGCATAAGCATGTAGCAACAATTATTATTCTCATATGAGATTGAGGATATATGTCCAAAACTGAAACTTCCACCATGATTCATGGCTTTAGTTAGCGGCCCAATGTTCTTCTCTAACAATATGCATGCTCCAACCATTAAGGTGGTAGATCTCTCTTACTTCGTACAAGACGGACATGCATAGCAACTCACATGATATTCAACAAAGAGTAGTTGATGGCGTCCCAGAAGCATGGTTATCGCACAACAAGCAACTTAATAAAAGATAAAGTGCATAAGTACATATTCAATACTACAATAGTTTTTAAGGCTATTTTGTCCCATGAGCTATATATTGCAAAGGTGAATGATGGAATTTTAAAGGTAGCACTCAACCAATTTACTTTGGAATGGCGGAGAAATACCATGTAGTAGGTAGGTATGGTGGACACAAATGGCATAGTGGTTGGCTCAAGGATTTTGGATGCATGAGAAGTATTCCCTCTCGATACAAGGTTTAGGCTAGCAAGGTTATTTGAAGCAAACTCAAGGATGAACCGGTGCAGCAAAACTCACATAAAAGACATATTGTAAACATTATAAGACTCTACACCGTCTTCCTTGTTGTTCAAAACTCAATACTAGAATTATCTAGACCTTAGAGAGACCAAATATGCAAATCAGATTTTAGCAAGCTCTATGTATTTCTTCATTAATGGGTGCAAAGTATATGATGCAAGAGCTTAAACATGAGCACAACAATTGCCAAGTATCACATTATCCAAGAGATTTTAGAATTACTACATGTAGCATTTTCCAATTCCAACCATATAACAATTTAACGAAGAAGAAACTTCGCCATGAACATTTATGAGTAAAGCCTAAGGACATATTTGTCCATATGCAACAGCGGAGCGTGTCTCTCTCCCACAAAGTGAATGCTAGGATCCATTTTATTCAAACAAAAACAAAAACAAAAAAAAACCGACGCTCCAAGCAAAGAACACAAGATGTGACTGAATAAAAATATAGTTTCGGGGAGGAACCCGATGATGTTGTCGATGAAGAAGGGGATGCCTTGGGCATCCCCAAGCTTAGACGCTTGAGTCTTCTTAAAATATGCAGGGGTGAACCACGGGGCATCCCCAAGCTTAGAGCTTTCACTCCTCTTGATCATAGTATATCATACTCCTCTCTTGACCCTTGAAAACTTCCTTCACACCAAACTTCAAGCAAACTCATTAGAGGGTTAGTGCACAATTTATAATTCACATATTCAGAGGTGACACAATCATTCTTTACACTTCTGGACATTGCACAAAGCTACTGGACATTAATGGATCAAAGAAATTCATCCAACATAGCAAAAGAGGCAATGCGAAATAAAAGGCAGAATCTGTCAAAAATGTAATCAGTCCGTAAAGACGAATTTTAAAATGGCACCAAACTTGCTCAAATGGAAAAACTCAAAACTAATGAAAGTTGCGTACATATCTGAGGATCACGCTCGTAAATTGGCAGATTTTTTAGAATTTTCTACAGAGACTTAGGCCCAGATTCGTGACAGACAGCAATGCTGTTTCTGCGCAGCGATCCCAAATATAACATCAACTTTAACATAGAAACTTTACTTGGCACAAAAACATGATAAGGAGAGGTTGCTACAGTAGTAAACAACTTCCAAGACTCAAATATAAAACAAAGTACTCGTAGTAAAAACATGGGTTGTCTCCCATAAGCGCTTTTCTTTAACGCCTTTCAGCTAGGCGCAGAAAGTGCAAATCAAGTATTATCAAGAGATGAAACATCGACATTACCTTGGGCTTTACCCTTACCTTTCTTATCCTCTTTCTTACTCTTTGGCTTAGGGAATATATGGCTACCCCCGGGTGTAGAGGTGAATTTTAAGGTGCCTTCTCTCACGTCTATGACTGCTCCCAATAGTTTCAACAGGGATCTTCCGAGTGTGATTTGTCCTGTTCTCGCGCATTCAATGACAAGGTAATCAATGGATATTGTTCTCCCAAGAATGGTTGTATGCACACCCGCAGCTATCCCTTTAGGAATTATAACGAGTTATCAATAAGAGTTATTCCTTCTCCCCCTTCAGACGAATTCCCAAAGTTTCAATGATTTATGAATACTCTTAGGCATTAGGCAAAATTCAGTCATAATATCACAATTAGCATGAAGAGTTTGATTACCTATGACAATTTTAATAGTAGGATTCCACAATGAAGGTTCGAGTTCACTAAAACTTGATCAAGACGGTTACGAATATATCCATAATTTTCATTTAGGCGAGATGCACTTGTTTCAAGAGTGTTTAATCTATTATAAATGCTAATAAGGGCTGAATCAAAGTTATTAGCTGAATCATGTGATGCAACCAACTTCTTTATGGCATTAAAAGCTTGATCCCCATTACAATGAAGGAAATCTCCTCCCACTAGAGCATCCAAGGCATATCTATAGCGAATCATAAGACCAAAATAAAAATTACTAAGGAGCAAACTTAGAGTCATTTGAGGTTCGGCTTTACGATAAGAAGTAAAAATCCTGGACCAAGCATCTTTAAAACTTTCCTCATCCCCTTGTTTAAAAGTAAAAACTAATTCCTTAGGTGAAGAAGTAACAAGTACAGAACTAGACATGATAACAAAAGTAAACTAAATGCAAGTAACTAATTTTTTTGTGTTTTTGATATAGAGAGCAAGACAGTAAATAAAGTAAAACTAGCAACTAATTTTTTTGTGTTTTGTTTAGGTGCAGCAAACAAAGTAGTAAATAAAATAAAGCAAGACAAAAACAAAGTAAAGAGATTGAGAAGTGGAGACTCCCCTTGCGACAGTGTCTTGATCTCCCCGCAACGGCGCCGTAGAAATTTACTTGCCGGCGTGTAGTTGACTTGGGAGTTAGAAATCTTTGTGGTGTAACTTTTCTTCGGATCCCCGCAACGGCGCCGTAAATTTAGCTTGATACGCGTAGATGCACACGTCCGTTGGGCAACCCCAAGTGAAAGGTATGATGCGTATAGAAGCAAGTTTTCCTCGTATGAAACCAAGGTTTAATCGAACCAAGAGGAGCCAAGAAGCACGTTGAAGGTTGATGGTGGCGAAATGTAGATGCGGCGCAACACCAGTGGATTCCGGCGCCAACGTGGAACCTGCACAACACAACCAAAGTACTTTGCCCCAACGAAACAGTGAGGTTGTCAATCTCACCGGCTTGCTGTAACAAAGGATTAACCGTATTGTGTGGAAGATGATTGTTTGCAAGAAAACAGTAAAGCAAGTATTGCAGTAGATTGTATGCGATGTAATTAAAGAATAGGACCGGGGTCCACAGTTCACTAGAGGTGTCTCTCCCATAAGATAAAAGCATGTTGGGTGAACAA